>NW_015544316.1:432534-436301 GCF_001515605.1 Sinocyclocheilus anshuiensis | reverse complement strand
TACGGCATGTATTTGTGAAAATGATTAGGCAGCCGCAGCACACACCACATAGAATAACGCTGCGCATTTCAAGGCACTTCAGTGGACCTTTAATGTTACCTGTTTTGTCAATGTTAAAAAACTTTTTAATATATCAATAAGAACGTACGACAAGCTTTTACTCAAGTCTTTATCACTTTATTAAAATTAAGCAAAACAAAATGACAAATGTTTACTTTCACAAGCCGCCTCGTATAGGCTTGTAGTAAGCTGTCTCTTGCTCAATTAGATAACAAAAAATGTCGGGAAACGACACCTCTGGCCATTCAGTTGGGTCGTTTGTCCAGTCACAGATACCGTACGGACAGTCCGACCCAATACGGCTCAGTTTTTATACGTATGTTGCTCTGTCGAGTGGCAGAAATTATTTTATGTAGGCCATTCTGAGTCAAACAATGCTTTTCCAATGAGGGGGAAAGGACTGATTTTCCCCCGCCGACTCCGCCCACACAGCTATGACGCGACACCGATCAAGTCTATTGGCATTTCCTGGGTTTCTTCTGCGAGGTGTATTTGCAGTTTCAGCGCGAGAGCGCCCTCTGGCCTTCGGATGGAGATTTACTACTGATCACAGAACCGTGCTTCACTGAAAGATACGCATGACAATCGCAGCTTCTGCCTAGTCACGATTTATCGCCTTTACGATTTAATTTCGATTAATTGTGCAGCCCTAATGAGAAGTAATTCTTGCTAAACGTCCTCTACTATGAAGAGCAAAACAATGTACTTTTAGAGTAGACAGATTGCGGCTTTGAAACTGATTGATTTCAAAGATGGAGGAAAAACAATTAATGAAATCCAAAAGTTTGGGACAGTGAGTGACAAGGCTTCTGTTTTATATTTTTGTCTAATTTTAATACAAATTTCTGTGTCGCCAATTATATTGTCAGCATGACATTTTGAGTGAAAAGTTGTGGAAATCAAGTGAAAATCAGTATTTTGTTGACAGCTGTGCTCAAGCTGCGTGAGCAGAAACTTCCAAAGAGCATCACGTGCTTCAGCGGTAACAGAAAATCTGACCTTTTGCACAAAGTTCATATGATCAATGTCACAAGTTTTCTTATTTGATCACTGATCTAGAAATAGTGCAGAATCGTAGTATTATGTATTCATTGTACATCATAACTTTCAGTTCTAAAACATGGCTTATTTCCAGATTTAAATTGGATTTTGAGTAACATATTTCAGTGTACCATAGCCTCAGACTCATAAACTCAGGAATCTAAATTAGCTTAGTTTTAATGTTATAATACTGGCTGATAATTATTATTATTATTGCTATTACATTTAATTAGCTAAATAAAGCTCTATAATTGTTAAATTATAGGTGTCTCTTGAAATTATAAATAAATTAAAATAAATGTATTGGGGAAAAATCATCACATGCAAAAAGGAATGAAAAATGCCCTTATATTTTCTTTGCGATAAGGGCTATTTTTTTAACATTAGTTAATGCATTAGCTATCATGAACTTATGCTAGCTAACATGAAAATATATGTTTTATTTTATTATTTTTTTTAAATAATAATACTAATAAGTTTAATAATAATAATAATAATAATAATATCAATAATAGTTATTATTATTATTATTATTATTATTATTGTACAACTATGGTGTTAATGTACAAAGTTATTAGCAGTGATTTTATGTGGTAGAACAGGAAAAGTTCCAGCAGCTTCCATATTACATTGTCTCATTGTATTGTGTGAAATGCAGTGAAACTTCTTAACCATAAGGGCTATTCATGAGTGCACCATTGAGGCAGTCGGGTTATCAAACTCCTGTTATCTCTTTTTAATATTCATCTGCTGTTATGACACTCACTGACCAGTTCATTACCATAAGCAAATTGTTCAGGTGAGAACATTTCTATATACATATTTATAGAGCTAAATTACATTTATATAAGGTTGAATGCTGCTCCAAGCTGATATTGAATGGCAATGTAATGTTCGGAGGGCTATGTTTAGATAATTGCCACTCCAATAGACTCAGGTCATCTGTGTGTCTGATGTAATAATAGTATGCGCTGCTAACTTGCCCAGTCTTGGTGTTGATATTAGACGTAACTGACGTGACCTTGTGTGCCTTGTGTGTCACCTGAAGGCATTAATGTCTTGTCACATATTCGGATGGGGGAAATGTGATTTTGAAATATACAATTTTTTTGTTTAAACGGTGAGCGTGACTAGTTTTTCTACCCATTGTCTTGTTTTTGTCTTCTCACATCCTCTACTGACTTCATGGCTTTTAATTTTACAGATCTTAACCCAGAGAAATAAGCCCTGATTTAACACCCTTCAGGCAGCCTAGCAGGTGTTCTGTTGAAGCATGCCAAGGCTTTCTTTGAAACATGCTCAGTCACTTATCCATCACTCAGTGGACAGAGCGGGGGATGTGCGCTATGCCATAAGCAAATCTGTGCATCCTTTTTTTCCTGCCGTTGCATCAGGATTTCTGTATTATTGCATGGCTGTCTGGAATATTGTTGGACAATGTACAATCGGCAAGGGACTTACTTTATAATGACAGTATTAGTGAGAGACTGATAAAAAAACTCTTAATAATAATAATAATAATGATAATAAAATGCTTATTGTAATTCTCTCATATTTTTCAAGAAATTAATAATTAAACAAAAAGTACTTGTGTGAATAAACAAACTAATTTTTGTGAATTACAGTAAATATCAGAACATTTATCTTCTTCATGTAATAATAATACTACTACTAATAATAATAATAATAAATATTATTATTATTATTATTTAGATTTATTTATTTATACAAATCTCTTTCTATAAAATCTTTATTTTGAACACCTACTCTTTAATTATCAGTACTGACCAATGAAAACTGCATATTGTTCGACCACTAGTGTCATAACAATAATACAAAGTCCAAAGATGAAGCCGGGTCCAAAATTTCCAAAACAAAGGTATTTGACGATATTTCATGAGAATGCACGGCCTCGCGTCGTTATAAGGGAGAGGAGGCGTGGTGTTTTAGAATTCAACGCCACCATGGAAATGGAAAACGAGGACGATGCTGATGGGGAGGAGTCCTAAGCGGAGACAGAGGATTGATGGACCTGTGTGAAACTGAAGGCATTGGAGGCCGCAATGGAGTTGCCACGACGACCCCCCGAGGTGGAGCTGGAGATCCAGAGGGAACTGAGCCACAGGATTGGAGAGCCAGAGTGTAGCGGTGGGTGCACAAGTCCATGGTGAAAGGCTGGTGATGTCCGACCCAGGCAGAGCCGGCAGGTCCAGGGATCCCACTGTGACGTCACAGGCCCGATGGTCGACAGTGGAGCAGAGAGACGGAGGGGTGGCGACCGGTTCCGGTGATGAAATGGATTGGGGGTAAAATATTTCCAGATATAAAAGAACAGCATCCCTCCACCGGAGTCCTTGCATGTCTGGGAGGTCTACTTGATGTTCGTAGTTCGCCCTGATCCAATACAGACATTTGATGGTTTTGTTATGGGTGGCAGAATTAAAGGGTGTAGTTCATTAGATTGAGGCCTCTCCTGGCCAATGGAGCAAACTCTGCTGCTAAGTTTCTTTTTACGGTCGGTCGTTCTGTCACTCTTCTAAAAGTCCAAAGATGAAGACGGGTCCAAAATTTCCAACATGAAGGTAGGGCTCCAGACTAACATTTGAGAGCAGTGGCACCAGTGCCACTAAGTTCTACAGATGGTGGCGCCAGGAGCAGATTTGGTA
>NW_015544316.1:428817-431997 GCF_001515605.1 Sinocyclocheilus anshuiensis | reverse complement strand
TATATATATATATATATATATATATATATGACTCTTATTAAATGCACCATTATTCTTCTATAGTATTATATACTGAACTGACCAACAACTTGAGTGATTATAAAAGGTCACAAATTGAAGAAAAGTTTGTTTTTCAAGGCACTTTTTTCTTCATACACAAAAAAAATGCAAAACTTTGACAAAAAATGTATTTCTTGATGATTTTATATTTTATAATAGTGATTTTATAATCTCAAAATATAAAGCAAAAAGTGGAAATGAATGACTAATAAGCCAATAAATGCTCCTCTGCTGCCATCTATTGTTTACATTGGTAAGTATTATTATTATTATTATTATTATTATTATTATTATTATTATTATTATTATTATTATTATTATTATTATTATTATTATTATTATTATTATTATTATTATTATTATTATTATTATTATTATTATTATTATTATTATTATTATTATTATTATTTCATCAATCGGTATCTTTTGGACCAGTCTTTATTTCTGTAGCATGCTCATGATGCTTTAATAAGCTGTCTGGATTGGCAGCTAACTAGGTTTTAGAACAGAACTGAAACCTTCCTCAGTGAAGCTGCCTAAATGCAGTAAGAATATTTAAGGAGATGGTAGGAGTATTTTAGGATTACCATCTCAAATGTGAGTTGACCCATGGTAACAAGCTGACATGATGTCTGGCCTTGAGATAATTTAAAGGATACGAGCAATTTTAGAGGCTTGACTTTGGTTGCACAACAGACTCCGTTCTCCTGATGGATTTTGGCCTGATTCATTGTTCACTGTGTCAAATTGAGGTTATTTCAAAGCTCACAATAGGACGTCACATTTGCCCATGTCCTTCCACAAACTTATACCTCCACAAAAGTGAAAATCTGTAGGGCTCCAGACTAACATTTGAGAGCAGTGGCACCAGTGCTGCTAAGCTCTACAGATGGTGGCACCAGAAGAAGATTTGGTAGCGCTGAGGGGGTCTGTTTGTGGGGGTATTAAAAATAAATGTAATTTAATCATAACATTGCTATTGTTTTGCAATAATAAGTACAATTACTAATAATATTATATGTAATAAAACATGTTTATTTGTTGGTAAAACATTTGACAGTAAAACACTGAGCTTGAGTTGGGAAGCATATTAAATTTACTTAACAAGAGTAACATGCAAAGTTACATTTTTATGTGGAAAATGTATTTTTATATTTTATAATAGTGATTTTATAATCTCAAAATATAAAGCAAAAAGTGGAAATGAATGACTAATAAGCCAATAAATGCTCCTCTGCTGCCATCTATTGTTTACATTGGTAAGTTGAGGTCTTTTTTAGTTATTTTAATAGCCAAGTGTTTTAATAAGTTGTGTGAAATGCTTGAGTGCTTGAACTTCTCTCAAAAGTTTGTACAAACCCTGAAATATAATAATATAAAAACATTAGCTATAACCATGGTGTTGTGGCAGAAATAGTCGAGAGTTACTACTTCTGGTTTTATAAGTCTGCACTGTTTGATCTGTTTATAACAGAATTCTGAGCAGAATTTGAATGCTTCTCACCAGATCTTGCAGCAACCTTATTCATTCTGTGGCGAATTCAAAATCTTCTCACTGGACCACGCAGCACTGTGCAGTAACAGTGTCACAAGATCAACTTTGGCTCCCGAGTAAATTGAGCTCAGATCAGTTTGCTCAAAGCCACTAGAAGGCAAGCCTGCAACCTTTAGCCAAAAAAGCATAACGGCTAATGCCAATGCTTCCGGTTTGCCAGTACGTGGGAAAGGAGACCAGAGGCCATTTGATGCTTCTCATATGCAACAGAAATGGCAGCCCTTATGAGGGTAACGCCGTGCGACCACTCACAAAATTTAGTCCCACCAGCATAAAAAATGGTCGCAGTCTGGAGCCCTGGAAGGTATTTGATAATTACGTAAACACGTGTAACAGTGTGTACCCATAAACAAACGACAACCGACCATAAACTGAGAAAACAAAGGAGCTTAAGTATACACAGATAAATGAACTGAAAGCTGAACAGGTGTGATGATCAAATGAAATGCCATGGTAACTACAAAGACAGCAGGAAACTTGAACAAAGTCGACAGGAAATGAAACAAAAACAACTAAAAATCCCTGATATTTCCTTATGGTTTTGTTTAATTTCCTGAAAACTAGACATTTTCCCCCTATGTAATAGACTCTTCTGAATTCATGATTACATAGATCCTGAGCTAAAATAAATGTCTTGTTTATAACTGTGTCATCCCTTGTAACTTGTGTTTGCTTCCATATATAGTTGATGTTCTTCTTCATGTGCTGTCTCATGATGCTGCGGTTCCCCTGAGTCCAGCCTTCGGATATCTCTCCAACTCTTTGATCAGTTTAATGAAGGGATACTCTCTCTATTAAAGTCGACACGCATGTGACGATTGTCTGTAAATCAGACTGCAGCAGCCCAGCTGTGCTCTCCTCATCTCACGCTGGCGCCACCATATGCAGTCTCCTAATCTGAATTAATTATACCCACTTGTAAAGTAACTTCATGCTAAAAATGTGAAATAAAAAAGTCTCTAGGTCTCTCATAATCATAGCAGACACAACCACATTGCTGAGAGATACATTAGTGTCACAGATATTCATTATGCAGACAGAAGCTGTTGTTCCAAAAAACTAGGCAGCTTCCTTCTAAGGGGTCTTTCGTGTACATGCATTTAAAAAAAAAATGCTAGATGAGAGCAATGGAATGGAACAAAGCACAGGTGTCTAAAAATGCATTCTTAAAAGCGGAACTGACTGGCTTGACACGCCGGCTCGATAAAAGATGGCAAGATGCATTGCATGAGTTGAAGATGTCCGTCTAGCATATGTTTAGATGTTTCTAGCTCAGAAAGATGCTAACGCTGTTAACGTATGCTAACCGAAACGCTACCTCACAACTGACTTATACTGCAGTACTGCTAAGCTAACCACACGAAAGTCTAATAGCATGAACACTAAATATTTCTATCAATTCTATCATTTCACTCTTGAATTGAATATGCCGTAAATGGCATATATTTAATATACTTCCCTGAATGATATAGGATTTTATTTTTTTTGTATAAATGACAGACTGATAAAAATGTAAACATAAAAAACTATTTATTAACTCTAAATGAAATAAATATGTGTATATA
>NW_015544316.1:393574-414014 GCF_001515605.1 Sinocyclocheilus anshuiensis | reverse complement strand
AGCTCACAATAGGACGTCACATTTGCCCATGTCCTTCCACAAACTTATACCTCCACAAAAGTGAAAATCTGAATAGAAAAAAAGAAGAAGCAGGTTGCCCATTTGGAAAAAAAAAAAAACTGTTTGTGTGTTAAGTTTATTTATAAACTCTATAAACTTTACTTCAGTAGAGCACAGCCATGCGACTTTCCTTGTCATGACTTGACTGATTTACATTGGATCGTGGCCATTAGTGGAATGTTTACCAAAGATCATGCTGTCCTTAGAGCTACAATGAGTATAGTGCTTAGTAAATCAAAAACCTATCAAAAACGTACTTGCCATTCAGATTACCGCTGCAGTATTACTGTATCAGTATTATCAATATCACTGGGAATAAAAAGGCGGATTTGCCATTAAGTATTATTGAACACTGGGTATCACTGTCAGACTGAGAAGTTTCATCTGCGTTGACAAAAAGTACATCACAGTGCTGGGAGTTTGGCACTGGTGAATATGGTTTATTAAATATTAAGATTCCTCTGAGATAAAATTGAAATAAAGCGGACACATCCTGTATTTTAAATAATTCAAGGGAGGTATTCCATAGATGATAAAAGGGCCTATATTATTAACACCATGAATTTTTGAAAATGCATGTTTAACTGCATTGCAGTGAAAACATTGTAGTGTTACAGCAGAAGGGAGCTAAACTGTATAAAATAGATTGAATCGATTTTTGTATTTGCATTTTTAGAGCATTGCTCTAAAAAATGGGGTTGCCAAGGTGTTGCTATACAAATGCTAATATGTCCTGATTAGTTTTTAGGGCATTGTGATACATTTGGTTTGTTGGGGTAGGTTGCCAAGGTGTTGCTATGTGAATGCTAAGGTGTTCTGTCCAGTTTTTTCAGCATTGCTATGATGCTGGGTTGCCAAGGCGTTGTTATGTGAATGCTTAGGTTCGGACTACTTTTAGAACATTGCAGATTGGTTGCTATGTGGTTGTCATGATTTTCTGGAATGTTTTTGCCTTGATGTTGCCATGGCATTGCTATGTGAATGTTATATTTCTGACTTTTAGAGTTTGTTTATGATTTTCATGGACAAAAAAAAACAAAAAAAACAAAAAACAAACAAACACAAGTCTGGTAGTTAAGAAACGTAACACACATTCTCAACCCTAATCATGAGAAGCTTCATCTTCAATGCATGCTTCAATTTAATGCTGATGCTTCACTTATCAAGCTGCACAAATAATATTTATTTTTAAAATATGAAAATTATATTCAAATTTATTTATTTAATTAAGAAAATGAATTGCCATTGTACATTTGAGGCTATGAACAAAAAAGACTAGTTAAAAGATGTGTTAATTCATTTTTCCATTCATTCATTCTTGAAGAAGAGTGGTCCTTACCTCCAGGCCTATACATGAATAAATTAATTTAATTGTAGGAAATATCTGCACCACTGAGCACCCATTCTAGTTAATGTGGCAACTGTTCTGTGACATGAGAGAAAAAACTCTCCTGGTGTTACAAGACATTGTTTGCCTTGTCAAACAAATTATGCCACATTGCCTTGCAATTTACACAGTAGCAGTCTGTGATGCTCACAAAAGAGTGTACATTTTCTGGAGGAAAGAATACATCAAGCTTGGAAAATGAAATAATTTAGAAGTCTTCCTACTTTTACATTCTCTATCTATTGCTTTATTGTTTTATTGTTTGCTTGTTAACATATTCATTCAATTCTTTTTTTGTGCTTTTTTGTGCTTGGCAGTAGTGGTCAAAAACTGTTTTTGAAAAAGATCTGTGTGAAGTTTCTTGTGTCCTGAGTTTCCTGTCAATGCATTGTGAATTTTATTGAAAATCTAAGTGATTTTAGAGTGTAATTTTGCAATATAATGCCTTTAAGTGCAATAACTTGGGGCACATTGAAAAAGTGTTTCAAAATTCTACTGTGTCTCACATGTGGGAGGAAAATCCATATTTGAGTTTTCAGATGGAGCCACTGCTGTGCAAAGCCTGGTCTCCATTTACAGTTGTGATTAACTAGGCCTCCTCTTTATGGGAAGAGTTTTAGAATATGAATACCACAACCAAGGACTGGACATCTGGATACATTGTGTGCATACAGACTTCATAATAAGGTGTGTGTGTGTGTGTGTGTGTGTGTGTGCCTGGTATTTATCACATTATGGGGACCAAATGTCCCCACAAGGATAGTAATACTAGTAAATTTTGACCTTGTGGGGACATTTTTGAGGTCCCCATGAGGAAACAAGCTTATAAATCATACAGAATGAGTTTTTTTGAGAAAGTAAAAATGCACAACGTTTCCTGTAAGGGGTAGGTTTAGGGGTAGGGTTGGTGTAGGGCAATAGCACATACAGTTTGTACAGTATAAAAACCATTACGCCTATGGAATGTCCCCATAAAACATGGAAACAAAACATGTGTGTGTGTGTGTGTGTTTGTGTGTATATGAAGAGTTAATTTGCAAAAACCGATAACTCCTTTTTTTCAGAAATCACGTTCCTGTATTGCGCATTCCAAGTAATATCAATCAAAGTGCAGTTGGGTTGTTTTACAAATTTAAAGTTAATTGAAAGTATGTTTTTTTTTTTTTTTTTTTACATATTAAAATTAGTTTTATATCAAAAGCAGATAACTCCAACAGTCGTTTTTTGACAAAAGCAGATAACTCCACATTTCATGTTTTAGAGTAAAAAAAAACACTCGTTTAATCTTTGTAATTTCCTCAGATGAGAATGTATATGCCTGACAAACGTTGTTGTTGTTGTGATCATAAACTGTATGGATGTGTTACTCTTATCTGATTGGTCCAATAAACACATCACACGCCTAGACATTAATCTTCATTTAGTTCATGATCGTTCTTGCTGCCGGAATGGTACTTTTAACATACACGTACCGTAAAAAAAATAAATTTAAAAGAACAACTTAATTAAAACATGCTCCTTTCATAAGCTGTGTTCCTTAACAGTTAGTTTTGTACACATACAGACTGGTTCTATGCAGTCAATCCGTTTTGCAGTTCTTTAAACTGTTGTTTTCGCTTGCAAATCACTGTTCACAGGCTTGCAGTGCTTTTGACCGTCTTTTGGCGAAAAAAACGTGCCAAAAGTGTAAGCGCGGAAAAATGGAAGTCAGAAGCATGCAGATCATATTTATTTTGCGTTAGCATGAAGCTGCAGTTTCACAATACATGAATTACACTTACGAGTAACAGTAAAATGCTGCAAATATTTGTTTATTGCGCTTGAAACACGATTTACACCTTTACAAAGCTTCTCTTGCGCATGCAAATTTAATTTACGCTTAGTCTTATGTACACTTCCACAACTCTTACCCTGCGTATGCAAATCTTTTTGACGTCATTCTACCTTCATAGTTTTAGCTTTTATTTTCCCTTTTCACCCTGAAGAAGATATCAGGTTCAAGTTTGTCGAAATTATCCATCCTTGATCACTTTTAATCAGCTTTGATGAAACTCCTCTCAGCTAGCACGTCTTTTCAAAGTGAAAGTAGCCTTGTCACCTGACCTGAATACAGCGCGCTGATTCGCTAAAATGGACTTATCGGCTTCTGTTTAAAAACAACAAGGGCACTTGTCGGCTTCTGCAGTAAAACGTGAATGTGCCTTGAAAGTGGACAAAACCGGCTTTTTTGTCAAAACGTGTTTAGGGTTCAGATCGTGCTGTATGTGGAGAATAATGTGTGACTTTTTTTTTTTTAACTGGCATTTATCGGTTTTTGCAAATTAACTCTTCATATACATATATATATATATATATACTGTATAAGATAAGAGTGATCTACTGTAAAACTACAATACGCACAATTCACTTACCTTTTTCAATGCATGCTTACATTTTACAAAAAAAACAAGCAAAAAAACAAACAAACAAAAAAACAACAACAACAAAAACACTCTTGAATTGTTATTCTTACATACAGTAGTTAAACCAACCATGATTTCATAATACTTTTTAAAAGTCAATGTATGGACATTTTTGAGACATACATAAACTTTTGCTCTCAAAGGACTAACAATCCCATCAAGACCATTATTTTAAAATTAAATTAATCCTTCTCATTTAATGCTTCGCTGCAAAGAGGAAAGTCATTATAACAGCAACATTAATTTTTAGCAAAAATTACTCCTTGGTTTAAACGGTCATATTGCAGAGTCATAGCCCATAAAAGGTTTCTCCTCTGATAGGATGGTTCTTTAGGCATCGAATTTAGTGAAAGGTATTTTATTTTAGAATTGTATCCAGAAATTTGGTAATTCCTGACATTACAGAATCATTGTCACACAGTTAATATGATTACAGCAGTGAAAACAAAAATTAGTGTTTAATTACAATAAATTATTTGAATACTAATGTAAACTGTGACACTTTTTTAGTATGTTTACCTACAGGCCTTATGTTTACACACAGAATTGATTACATACACAGATGATACAAGAAATTTGCAGGTAAACAGCGACAGATGGCAATTCCCAAGAGTCAATGCGTTGCTTTCATTAAAAGGGGGGAAGATGGTAAGCGTGTGTATACGGTGTGCATATTGGCATGAAAATGAGAACGTAGCCCCTCTTGGATGTGGCTCTCCTTTGGTTCATCAGTAAAACCTTGTAAATGAGAAGTGTTTGATCTATCTGATGGGGCGGTGGGAGTTGCAGATGAGAGGTTTGCCGTGTGGTAATCTGCTTTGATTCAAACTAATTAGCTTGTATAATGACTGCAGCGAATCTTTAGCACTGTGGTGAAAAGTCATCAAAAGTAACATGATGGGTTAGGTTATAAGGTCAAAGTCATTCTACTGATACCCTCTTAAAAAACAAAGTTTTTTATTGGCATAAATGGTTCCATGAGGAACCTTTAACATCCATGGAAAGTTTCCATTCCAAAAAAGTTATTTTATAGTGGAAAAAGTTCTTTAGATTATTAAAATATTCTTTACACTAAGAAAAAGGGGTTATTCTTTTAACTGTTCTCTAAAATGTTTTTGATGAACCCCACATTTTTCTTCTATGGAACTGCTGTGAAAACTCTATTTTGTAAACTTTTGACTATCAATTTTTAAGAGTGTAAGCAACAGGTGATGCATATGTAGGCATTAAAAATTTGATTCTTCTGAAAATCAACATGAAACCAGATTTGACCCATTCACCTTAATGCATGTTCCCCAACTTACTATGAGTGATTAATCAAGCCATGCTAAATAATGTTTTTCTTTTTCTTTCTTTCTTTCTTTCTTTCTTTCTTTCTTGTGTACTATTTTCCCAATCCGTAGTCATTTTCTTTGTCTCTGAAACATCTTTCTATATAAACTGACATAATGATGCTTTGGACGTTTCAACCCAGGGGGTCAATTACAATTCTTCTTTGAAGGGTTCTTAAAGGAATAGTTAACCCCCAAAAAAAATGTAAACTTTGATGAAAACTGACCTAAACTCATCTACATTTTGGATGGCCTGAGGGTATTTCTTCATAGGAACAGACCTGGAGAAATTTAGCCTTACATCACTTGCTCACCAGTGGATCCTCCGCAGTGAATGGGTTTCTTTCAGAATGAGTTCAAACAGCTGATAAAAACATCACAATAATCCACAAGTAACCACATGGCTCCAGTCCATCATTTAATATCTTCTGATGTTTTAATTTTAAAGAGTCACTTTCACTGCACGAAAAGGTGCGTTTCCGGACTTTTCACGTCAGCGCACGAACCACCGTTTCTGTGTATGTGCCCTGGCGTTTCTGGTTTCTGGAAACTGACATAAATTGACTCTTTTGTGCGCGGCAGTTTTCCAGTCCACTCACTAACGCGATAAACTCCCAGGCATGGACAGAAACGTTTACTCACTCACCAGTAAATCCACGTACATCCCTGTGCATGATAAGTAAAGTTTCCGCAAAATCCAGGGTACAAACAGTTAAATCTCCATAAACGGCCACTCATGTCTCAATAAACGTCTATAAATTACCGTACACTTAATATATATTTAAATGCTACGGGCCTTATACACAAAAATGCACCATATGTGCTTATAAAAACTGTCAACAAAGCCACAAACACAAACAAAACTCAATTTTTATTTTTCAGCAATGCAAGACTGCAAACATTTAACAGGACTGCAAATATTATTAAACTCGGCAGGACTGCAACATCATTTAGATTGAGAATTTTTTTTTCAATATTTTGCAAACACAGACACTTCACTGCAAACAATTTGTCTTGTTGTCAGCCAAAATAACTAAAAGTTCAAATCAAGAAGGTAGTAAAAATTATGGTCTTGTTTTCAGAAAAAAACAAGTCAAAAATAAGTGAATTTTTGCTTAGAACAAGCCAAATAATCTGCCAGTGGGGTAAGCAAAATAATCTTATTTCAAACAGAAAACAATATTATTTTGCTTACCCCATTGGCAGATTATTTTGCTTTTTTCAGGCAAAAACTTAATTTTGACATGTTTTTTTTCTGAAAACAAGACCATAATTTTTACTTGTCTAGAAAAGCCTTCTTGATTTAATTTTTTTTTGATAATTTGTGTAGATAACTTGACTACTTAAGAAAACAATATTATTTTGCTTACCCCATTGGCAGATTATTTTGCTTTTTTCAGGCAAAAACTTAATTTTGACATGTTTTTTTTTCTGAAAACAAGACCATAATTTTTACTTGTCTAGAAAAGCCTTCTTGATTTAATTTTTTTTAGATAATTTGTGTAGATAACTTGACTACTTAAGTTTGTAAGGGAATTCGACACGACTGGCAGGAAGTCGACCTAGAATATTGGAGTCATGTGCTGGGATGATTAGCAAACCTCCTGATGGCTGATAGGAGCATAGCAGTGTCCGTTCATGTACTAGAAATCCCTACATTTGGTTGGAAACAAGACAAGAAATCTAAGTAAGAAAAGCATTTTTTGCAGTCTTCAAGTAAATCATTAAACTGTTTAAAAAATAAAATAATTCACTTAATATATTTTATATGCTACGGGCCTTATACACAAAAATGCGCCATATGCACTTATAAAAACTGTAAACAAAGCCACAAACACTGCAAGGCATCAACAAAACTCAATTTTTATTTTTCAGCAAATGCAGGACTGCAAACATTTAACAGGACTGCAAATATTATTAAACTCAGCAGGACTGCAACATCATTTAGACTGAGAAAAATTGTTTACATATTGTGCAAACACAGACACTTTAAGTAAATCATTAAACTAATTAAAAAATAAAATAATTTTAAAAAGAAACAATAAAAAATGTATACGAACCAAAAGACAAACTCAATAACGAATACACTTGCAATGGACACTGCAAAGCCAGGACAATCAGACAGTCAAACAAACATATTGGCACCATCAGGACAATGCAATATTTTTGCATTTAATTTTGCCTTTCAGAAGCTACAGAAGATGTTGTGCTCATAAGTTTACATACCCCTAGCAGAATATGCAATCATTTTAACAAAATAAGAGGGATCATAATGCATGCTATTTTTATTTATTACTGTCCTGAAAAAGCAATTTTACATAATAGATATTTACCTTTACTGATTTTATAAAAAATGAAAATGTATAATTTATAAGAATGTTCAAAAGTTTACATACACTGGATGACCCACAGCAGTTTTTATGTTTTGGGATAGTTTTTCATGAGTCCTTTGTCCTGAACAGTTCAACTGCCTGCTGTTCTTCAGAAAAATCCTCCAAGTCCTGCAAATTCTTTGGTTTTCCAGCATCTTCTGCATATTTGACCCCTGTCCGACAATGACTTATAATTTTGAGATCCATCTCTTCACTCCGAGGAAAAATGAAGGACTCATACACAACTATTATAAAAGGTGAAAACATTCACTGATGCTCCAGAAGGAAACACAATGCATTGAGAGCTGGGGGTGTAAATTTTGAACAGGATGATGAGTAAATTGTTCTTGTTTTGTTTAAAGATCATATCTGTTAATTTAGTACTGCCCTTCAGAAGCTACATAAAATACTTTTTTTATACTCATTTTCAGAAAAAAATAGTAGTTCCTCTTCAGGAACTCGAGCTGCGTCGGAGAACGCTTTGGGAACGCCTTCTGTGACCACACTCTGAATCACATGTGTAATCAGTCCAATCACGGGCGGGTGACGTCATCGACCAGGAAGCTTAAAAGCACGTGCGGCAGAGTCGGCGTCAGCTTTCTGTCATTCAGCAAAGCGCTCTGTGTGTCACTCACTGTCAAGCAGTTTCAAAGACTGCTGGGTCTGATGGCAGCTGCATCCAACGTGATAAATCTTGGCCTGCTGTAAGGTGGCTCAAGACCAGGGGGTTCTCCCCGAGGGGAAACCCGCTTCGCATGCTCAAGGTCATGCGGAGATGCCTACATGCCTTAGACATGTGGAGGAAACCTTGCTTCTTGCCTCAGGGCCCGGTGCTGGGAGCACCTTGTCGCCACATAATGCTTGCGACGGACGCGTCCCTCACCGGTTGGAATGCGGTCATGAGTGGCCACCCTGCCAGGTTGGCGCACCAGATACTTGTGTGGGCCCAAGGTTTACATCCCTGGGCATCTTAATATGGGAGCAGACATCCTGTCGAGGCAGGGGCCCGGGGAATTGAGGCTTCACCCCAACGTGGTGAAGCAGATATGGAGAGTTTTTGGCCAGGCTCAGGTGGACCTGTTTGTGACTCAGATGACATCGCACTGTCCCCCCTCTGATTCTCTCTGACTCATCCAGCTCCACTGGGGCTGGATGCCATGGTACCGACGTGGCCGAGACTTCGTCTGTATGCCTTTCCCCCGATCGCTCTGCTCCCTGGGAGTTCTGGCGAGAGTGCGCTGGGACGGGGTCCATCTACTGACCTGAGACATTTTGCTTGGACCATCCTCCAATCCAGAGCTCCATCCACGAGGAAACTGTACGCCATGAAGTGGAAACTTTTCACTTCTTGGTGCAGAAACTGCCAGCTCGACCCAGGTAACTGCCCAGTTGGTACAGTACTGGAGTTCCTGCAGCCCCATTTCTCTGCAGGGTTGACCCACTCCACCCTGAAGGTCTACATGGCGGCCATTGCGGCCTACCATGCCCCTCTGGGTGGCCAGTCAGTGAGACGACACCCCCTGGTTACACGTTTCCTCCGCGGTGCGCTGAGGCCTCTCGTACGATCTCGCGTCCCCACGTGGGACCTGGCCTGTGGTGCTAGAAGCTCTCTGTAAGCCTCCGTTCGAGCCAATTGAGGAGATCTCTGATCGCCACCTTACTTTAAAGACTACCTTTCTTCTGGCGATATCTTCTCTAAAGAGAGTTGGGGATTTGCAGGCCCTCTCAGTGGCCCCTTCCTATCTTGACTTTGCACCCGGTCTGGCCAAAGCGTTTCTGTACCCTCGTGTGGGGTATGTCCCTAAAGTCCCCTCATCTGCACCACAGCCTATCGTACTCCAGGCCTTCAGTCCTCCTCCCTTCAGGGAGCCAGACCAGCAGAAGCTTAATTTTATGTGTCCAGTGCGAGCATACGTCCACAGAGATGCCCTGTGGAGGAGGGCGGACCAACTGCTTGTTTGCTACGGTCCACCTAAGAGAGATCTTCCAGCTACGAAACAGACCCTCAGTCAGTGGATAGTGGATGCCATCTCCATCTCTTATGAGTCCTCTGATCTTCCCTCGCCGCTAGGAGTCAAGGCTCACTCTACTTGGAGTGTGGCAGCCTCCAAGGCCTTTTTAGCAGGTGTGTCTATGCAGGACATCTGCGACGCTGCGGGTTGGTCCACGCCCATTACCTTCGTCAGATTCTATGGTCTAGATATGCGTGCCACTCTTGGCTCTTCTGTTCTCTCGCCCTAGCTGTGCAGACTTCCACACTAGGCAGAGATTTGACAGTCTGGCGGCGTGGGCATTCTCGTTCCCAAAGCATTCTCCGACGCAGCTCGAGTTCCTGAAGAGGAACCATGGTTACATACGTAACCTGAGACATTCTGCTTGATCATCCAATTCAAGTAGTTTACACCCTGTGTCTCTTAATGCATTGTGTTGCTTTCTTGAGCATCAGCAAATGTGTTTACCTTTTGAAATAGTTGTGCATGTGTCCCTAAATTGTCCTCAGTGTGAAAAGATGGATCTGAAATCATACATTCACTGCTGGAAAGGGTTCAAATATGCAAAATATGCTGGAAAACCTGAGAAAGTGCCGGATCTGGATGATTTTTCTGAAGAAACGCGGGCAGTTGAACTGTTCAGGACAAAGGACTCATGAAACACTATCAGAAAACAAATTGTTTTTTTAATCAGCTATACTTCTGACTAGCAGACAAAATGTAAACATCTGTTAAATTAAATAGATTCATCAGGCCAGTCCTAAATAATAATACAAAAAAAAAAAATATATATATTATATAACTTTATTATTCTGCAATGTGATGTAAACTTTTGACCACAACCGTATGTGTGAAACAATGAGTACAGCAGGCTAATTTCAGTGAAATATAAATACCCCTATCATCCTCTGCCATGTCCTTTTTATTTATCATGTGAAAACTGTCACCGGTGGTTCAAAGTGTTCACATTTTCACAGTCCTTCAGATGAATGGTTGGGTCTGGGAACAGAGGATCCTGTAAAAATATAATAAAACACTTTCTCTAAATCCATTGTACAATTTTATTTGTTTAAACACAAGATAGAATGATGAAACGTGATAATACAAATGTAATGAAAATAGGTGGCTATTTTGTTAGCTGAGCTATACAGCAATACAGTTTGAGAGAAATTATACAACATTGAAAAAATTTTAATGTTATGTTCTGATAAGCATGTTATTTAAATGCTTTTATATGAAGGTAGAATGACATCAAAAAGATTTGCATACGCAGGGTAAGAGTTGTGGAAGTGTACATAAGACTGTAAGCGTAAATTAAATTTGCATGCGCAACAGAAGCTTTGTAAAGGTGTAAATCGTGTTTCAAGCGCAAGAAAAAATTATTTGCAGCATTTTACTGTTATTCGTAAGTGTAATTCATGTATTGTGAAACTGCAGCTTCATGCTAACGCAAAATAAATATGATCTGCATGCTTCTGACTTCCATTTTTCCGCGCTTACACTTTTGGCACGTTTTTTTCGCCAAAAGACCGTCAAAAGCACTGCACGCCTGTGAACAGTGATTTGCAAGCGAAAACAACAGTTTAAAGAACTGCAAAACGGATTGACTGCATAGAACCAATCTGTATGTGTACAAAACTAACTGTTGCAAATGTCTAAATGACTTGTTGTGCATGTGGGGCAAAAAGTTCCCGAAATAAACCGATATGTACAGCTCCGTCTTTCTTTTCTCTGCGCTTACAATTTTGGCACGATTCTCTCACTAACTGAGTTTTGCAAGCGTGAGGGGGAGGGCGGGGCCACCTTCTTCTTGTAGCCAATCACATGAGGCTCTCGCTGACTCTCCATTTACTCTTATCTGATTGGTCCAATAAACACATCATACCCAAGACATTAATCTTCACTTAGTTCAGGATCATTCTTGCTGTCGGAATGGTACTTTTAACGTACACATACAGTAAAAATATTAATTAAAAAATAACAACTTAATTAAAACATGATATTTTATAAGTTGTGTTCCTTTAGGCTAGACTCCCATGTCTTCATACTGAATTGCAAGCCGGTGTTAACATTATTTGGTTTGGTTTGGCTTTACATTGAAATGTCATAATCTGCTTACACCAGTGAGCTGATGTTAAACTTTATAATCAAAATGATGTTATGTGACAATGCTCAACACTATGGTATCACTATGGTATCGTTACACGATAGTATTACAGATGATAAATGGTGAACATCGAACAACTTTTAATGTTATGTTCTTGTAAACATGTTTTTCAAAATGGTTTTATATATTCACACTTACCTTCGTTTAAGGTAAATCTCTCAGAAATTACCGGATGCTTTCAGCGCACGGGGAAATTCTATAACTGCAGCTGCAGGGGGAAGCAGTAAGAACAGTGAGTCGATTCCGAAAAGATTCGATTCATGGCTGTCAAGAATTGCGAGTCTCGTGTGAATCAGCTCTAAATGCTAGGCCTGGAATGTCAAGCCTGATATTACTGTTCATTACCAAACTACAATAAACCCCGAGATACAACACTACCGCAAATAGTGTGGATTTTTTATTTTTTTATTAATCTCACTCAAATTTTGCGATTCTGTTCAAAAGACTCGTTTAGATTCATTCAGTTCAGATTCATTTAAACTAGCCTACAGATTTAAAATGACTGTTCGATTAATTTTTAACCGATAAAGCCCCCGAAAAAACACGACAACACTTGCTCCCTTAATTACAACATTAACCATGGTACAAATAAAACCAAAAAAAAAACATGGTTATTGTACTCACTATGGTAACCATAAATTAACCATGGTACATTAACCATACCTTAACGTGGTTTTTGTAGTAAAACTGTCGTTATACAAATGGCAGTCAATCTGCCAAAAAAACATTACTTTTACTATAATAATGAGGGCTGGTGTACTGGAAATCTCTGAACACGTCTAGTGTGTGCAATCAGAAATATCCTGTATCCGGAAATCTCTGTGCATCTCAAGTGTATGGTCGTGTACGGGACTCAGCACACTTGCTTGGGAAATTTTCGTACATGGGTCGTACACCTTAAAGGGGTCATATGATGCGAATTCAATTTTTCCTTTCATCCGTAATTATGTCCCCACTGGATGCAACAAATGCCTCGTTTATAATGGGTTTTAATGTTTTTGTCTCGTCGCTCCGGCCGGACAGGGCATCACAATATCGTAAAGGCCGTAACATTTCCGTCACACGCTTGAGGTATTCGGCCAATCACAACACACTGGATAGCTGGCCAATCAGAGCACACCTCGCTTTTCAGACTGATGAGCTTTATAAAAATTGACGCGTTTCAGAAAGGCGGGGCATAGAGGAGAACCAATAATGTACAGTATGTGGAAAATAATGTTTTTTGAACCTTAAACCGCATAAACACATTTCATTACACCAAATACACAAAATAATGTTATTTTTAGCAGCATCATATGACCCCTTTAAGTTTGACTGAAATTTCCCATGTCAGATTTATCCTGGAAATTCCTCTTTTCACGCAGTATTTTGGCAAAATATATAGTCCATAATCCACAATAATACTTCCTCCAATGGAAAAAGTTCATCCCCTGTTGTCCTCTTACATTGAAATCCACCGAACATATTTGTTTCAAACTGTTTTGGTCTGTTTTCACTTATAAACAGTGCTTGATCTTTGCATATTTTAGCAATGGGTTGAAGTTAAAAACGTCTTAATGATGGATGCTTTACAAGACCTTAATTGATGGACTTGACTTGTATGGATTACTTGTGGATTATTGTGATGTTTTTATCAGCTGTTTGGACTCTCATTCTGACGGCACCAATTAACTTTATTAATTAATTCATTCATTAGAATGTACCATGTTTACTTGCCCTAGTTATGTTGTGCATGATTTATCTGTGTAATTTGGCCGTCATTGTTTGGCACATGTTGTACATCAGATGAGCCAGTCTGTCAAATAGGGCACTTAATGGCTTTTTTGGTACTTATGGTACATAATGGTACATTTGCTACTTATGGGTGAAAGTGTGTGTGTGATGCACAGCTGAGTCAATCCAATGCAAAATGAAGCAACCATTACCCTCTAACCTGTTTTTTTCCTATTTTATATTTCCATATGATGGACTGGACTTGTGTGGATTACTTGTGGATTATTGTAATGTTTTTATCAGCTGTTTGGACTCTCATTCTGATTGCACCCATTCACTTTTTTGAATTAATTAACTTATTTTAGTTGTTTGTTTATTTATTTCAATTTACCATATTTACTTGCCTATGCATATTCCTGGTCATTCTTTTATAATCTTTCTTAAACTTGTTCTGCCTTTTTATTAATGCAAAAGTGGCAGTACACAGAGTACACCATGATGAAGTTCTTACATCTTTGGAATTGATGGAGGTAATACAGTTTCACAAAAAATCTTTTGTTTGATGCAACTTTCTCAGTGGACATTTTGCACTTTTCAATCCCTGCACTTTAGAAAATCCAATTAATTCCCGATGGCTAAAATCATGTCCCAGCATGCATTTATTTTTCTCTGTGAATGTCTTGTTTCAGTTTGTAAAAAAAAAATGAAGAGTGTTTCACATAGAACTTAATGTTGGCAGTCATTGTTTGGCACATGCTCATGTATCAGATGAGCCAGTCTGTCAAATAGAGCACTTAATGGCTTTTTGGTACTTATGGTACATTTGCTACTCATGGGTGAAAGAGTGTGTGCGATGCACAGCTGAGAGCTAAATTGTAATCCCCAGTTAATCCATTAGCATTCAACCAATGCAAAATGAAGCAACCATTACCCTCTAACCTGTTTTGTTCCTGTTTTATACAAAATAGCTGTCTTTACAGAAGTTTTTTTGTAGTTCCCAGTGCTAATTTTGGATATACAATGTGTATAATATTCAAATAGCACTTCAGGCGATCTGGGACAATAAGTCTGTGTCAGAAACTCCCCTGTTCTTCCACTAATTACCAAGAGCCTCATACATTTTCAACCCGTCATGTCTGGGTGAGTATACGTCCCAGTACAATTTTAGATATTTTTGAACATCCATCTGGCCAAGAAAACCTGCCTACACAATTCTGAAATCTGCTGATAAGACACTCCAAATTGTCTGTTTATTCATGCAAGTATGCATGTATGCATATCAATGTAAGAAATTAACTTTTATATTTGCTTATTTAACTTTTATAAAGGCATATACATATAAAACACTCAACATGTTGTCTATTTGTGTCCGGTAGCTTGCATTTATGCATTTACCAGACAATTTTATCCAAAGTGACTTGTGATTAAAAACAAGGGTAACACTTTACAATAAGGTTTCATTTGTTAACTACAGTAATTGACATTAACAATAAAAAAGTGTGTTATTTATAGTTTGCTATTTTTAACAAATGAACATGAACTAACAATGAACAACTTGATTATTATTTAACATTAACAAAGTATAATCAATTCTGTAACAAATAAATTCCTATTTGTTAGTAAATTTTAGTTAATGCGTTGACTAATGCATTAAAGCTAGGCTAGGAAACAAGATTTTTATAAATTAATTGAATTGCATCTTTAATCTCAACAATTTAATATAAATAATATTGATATTATATACAAAACAAACAACATATCACACAACAAACTTTGCTATTATGCATTTTGCATATTTTAAAATGCACCTGGTAGATTAATCACAACATATTTTGATACAACTGGTTTTTGCAGTAGTTGTTAGGAGCGTTTTTTTTTTTTTTTTCCTCCAAAGCAAGATTTTAGTCAACAAAATAATTCATAGTAGCTACACATTCAACAACACTCACCTTTGACCTCTGACATCTGCTGCAGGTCACTATGGGCAGAACTGCTTCATGCCATTTTCCTTATAGAGCGCATTTTAATAATTGCTTCATGTTTTTTTTTTTTTTTTCCCGAGAGAAGGACATATCCCAAACTTGCTGTTATGGGGTGTTTTTAGACAACTCAAAGCAGAGTTTGTGTTGTTTGGAAAGTTGGGAAGCAATGTTAATCTAGAAATCAACTGAGCAGCTATTTTTTTTAGTGGCTTCAAATGTGCCTGATACTGTTACATATTCTCTTATCTAGCAAATAGGTGTCCCAAAAGGGAGACCTGAGTTTTCCTAGGTCTAATTTTAAAACTGTAACATTGTAGGTACCTGGGTGAATGCTCTAAAATAAATTAATAGCCGTCTGTGTTTAGAAAGAGTCTGCAATGCAGCAGCCTATTGTCATGGTACACAAGGCAGAGACATGAGGTAAGAGTGCAAACAGGATAGTTTATTAACAGATGCAGTGGGCAGATGGTGAAAGGCAGATGGCAGGTAAGTCATGAGAATTAGAGTGAGTTGGAGGATTCTTAGCTCTGGGTAATAGGAGTCTGCTCTGTTTCAGGAGTCTGGTGAATGAACAGGGTCAATGAGGGACAGGATCGCTGGACCGTAGGAGACATTGGAGGTACGTCACGGCAACGGGTAAATAACAGGAAAGCATCTGGTTAACTTGCCATAGTGAACAGTAGATCGGACAGTGAGTGACTGGAAGGAGCGTGCTTTTGAAGTTGGCTTGATTGGAGACGGCAGGTGCAGGTGATCTGGAGTGAGTGGGGATCGTGACTGTGAACAGGTGTGAGCCGGGGAGGATTCTGGGGTATGGAGTCCGGAGCTGGTGACTGATGACAGAGACTCCCTGACACCTACAGACTTAAATCAAGGCCTTTATATCCAGTGATTGTTTTCGAAACAGTAAGCTATTAAGGTAACTTTTATTACATCAAAAATATATTTGTGAAACTGACAGTTGCAGCATTAAAATCTGATTGGATGAGCCACATTGGATAGCATTTATAAAATTTGTGAAATACAAAATCATGTAACCGGTGTTTTTAGTTTTGCATCTAAAACTAAATCTACATAAAAAAAAAAAGAAAAAAGATAATATGTGGTAATTAAAATAAAGCTGAATATAGATGAAAAACTTGACATTTAAATAAAAATACTAAAACTAAAATGAATTAAAGCTGAAGTACTAAAATGACTAAAACTAAAATGAATTAAAACTAAATAGAAATGATTTTAAAAGAAGTACAAATTATAATAGCTTAAAATTAAAACTGAAACTCCAAAAATAAAAGCTCAATAATAATATTGATAAATACTATAATAGTTTATAAATAATGATAACATATTGCATTTGACTCACATCATTTTAATTATATATTAATACCCCACATTTCTTGGCAAACATAAACAGCTTGCTTTTGACCTAATGAACTATGATTAAGACCTGGGGCAAGTTCAAGCTCAAACCGGTGTGCACCGTTTTGCTACAGTTTCCGGTTTGAACGACATGTTTCCTGGAAACGGTGTGCAACAGTGTGCAACGGGGTTTGAGATTCATTTTCTCTTGTTTGGTGGGTGTGTCAAACATGTCAGCCCAATGTGACACTTTCATAAACTTTTCTATACCCCTCTGATTATATAATGGTAAATATTACAATATCATAGCACAACAACAGTGATCAGAAATAATGATAAGCCTGATACTCACAATAAAAATAATAAGGCCATATAGATCATAACACAGTCTTGGAGGTAGGAAGTGGATTATCCTTCACTTGAAATGTTTGTCTTTTCATCCTGAAATGCGAGGCAAATGTTGGATCACAATAATTAGGAACCACAGTTTCCACAAATCCCTTCATTTGATTGGGATGTTCTCTTTTATTCTGGAGGGCCCGGGCAGTGACTGTACCATCGAGCGTATTTTGCAGTATTAAACACGTATTTATACCGATTTCATCAGGCTCCGAAAATTCTTCAAAAAGAACACAAAGAATGGCCTTCTCAGCTGCCATAGTTGCAACTCTTGCGTCATCAGAACAGGGCACCACCGTTTCCGTTTAAAAAACGTTTTGCACCGTTTTTGTCGGGACTGAACGCAGCCCTGGTGGACGAAATTTCATGTCATGGCTAATAGCATCCTTGAACTGTAACAGCCTACTGCCTTAAATCCACCAAAACAGACACTTCTGAACGATTATATAAGCTGGCAATGAGCCGATTATGTCCAAAAGCTATATGCAGAATTATTAAAACAAAATGCTATAGGCACCTGCTATGACATTTCCCATGATTCATCAGTAAGCTGTCACTTCTCTGCTGTTATACCATCCACAGTGATGCCATCTGCAACTACTCTGATGAATGCTACTTGAAAGGGCTGCAATTTTTCTCTTGCAGTATTTTTTCTTCCGCTTTCTTTCTGTGAATGTGCCATCTAGTATTTTTGAAAATTGTTATTATTTTATTTATTTGCCTGCCTGCGCTGCCTGATTATTTATTTATGTATTTATTTATTTATTGATTTATTTATTTATTATTTTTTAATTGTGTTTGGAATAGAACACCAGCTTACACCACAGTATACTACCATTCAAGAGTCAGGGTTGTTTTTGAAATAAGTTTCTTATGACCATCAAATTGATTTAATAATAAATGCAGTAAAAAAAGTGAAATATTATTACAATTTAAAATAAGTTTTTAATTTAATATATTTAAAATGTAATTTTAATAAAAAATAAGTATTTATTTGTTTGTTTGTTTGAATACAGAAATACAGAAATCCCAATACAGAAATTTGGCATATTACGCATAATACACATTCAATATCAACCCGATTTCAAGTATTTCGTTAGTTTGCTGTTCCAAACATAGACCTTCTGGATTATTTGTCAGATCCTGTGTGAGACAGCAGTGAATTAGTTTTCCTTGTCATAGTAAGTCATCTGGGAATTCTCTGAGCTCACTAACTGGAAGCTCCTGTTTGAAGAGGTTCATTAATTAATTCATTAATCATTTAATTTGCTTTGTAGACCGATTTCACTGGAACTAAAATTACATTTTACATGTCTACCCTGAGGACATGCCATAGGGGTAAATTGTAGCAGGCATGTTGTTCTTCTTCTGTTGGTTTTGGATAGTTATGAAGTATCACATATTTGGTTTCAACAGTACATTCCTGCAAGTTAATGAATAGCAGCTCATCTGGGTAATGTAAAATGTGGTGTCAGTCAATCAGTTTGTATAGTCATTTAGCAGACAAAATAGGATGTTAGACAGAATATTAAATATTGACATCAGAATATTAATGTTGTTGAAAGAAGTCTCTTCTGCTAACCGAGTCAGCATTTGAACAAAAGATACCATAACAACAGTATACTGCGAAATGTCATTACACATTAAAATAACCGTTTTCTGTTTTAATATATGTTAAAATTTAATTTATTCCTGTGATGCAAAGCTGAATTTTCAGCATCATTGCTCCAGTCTTCAGTGCCACATGATCTTCAGAAATCATTCTAATATGCTGATTTGCTGCTCCAGAAACATTTCTTATTATCATTATTAAAAACAGTTGTGCTGCTTTATATTTTTGTGCAAACCATGATACACTACCATTTAAAAAGTTTGGGGTAAGTAAGATAAAAAAAGAGAAAGAAAATAAATTAATATGTTAATATTATGTATACTGTTACAGAAAATTTACATTATTAGTCATTGAGTACCAAATCGGCATATTAAAATGTTTTTGAAGGACCATGTGACACTAAAGACTGGAGTAATGTCTGCTGAGAAATAAATAAAAATTAATTAAATAAATACCTAAACAAATATATATATATCGTCTCAGGTTACGTAACGTACGTAACCATGGTTCACTGAGTAGGGAACGAGACACTGCATCCTCTAGGGGTCGCTATGGAGGAACACCTTCAGTGTGACCGATGTCTGAAGCATATATCTAAAAACGACAATAACATTGGCCGGCGACAGCCTATGACGTCACTACCAGTGCGACTATAGTATAAATAGGCGCCGGGAGATCACGTCATCCGCTTCTTCGTCTGAAGCTTGAGTCCGAAGCATGGCGGGAAACCTAGAGGACACAGTGTATCGTTCCCTACTCAGTGAACCATGGTTACGAAGGCTTGGAATCAGGAATAGATTAAATTCCTTTAAGGGGATACGACCAAGTGCCTAGAATCGTACTAGGTCTTGGCCTGTTACCCAGGGGGCTACCGCTTGCTCGGCATGAGCTTGCTGAAGGAACTGTCTCAACAGACCCCTAGTAGCAACACCCTGTTAAGTAGGTATCCAGAGGATACATAGGAGGAGTGGTGCCCAAGGTGGAACCGGGGCCTAACCGACTCAAGAAAGGGCACGAAGCCGCTGCGCGAAGCCCCTACCATACAGGATTTTAGAAAGAACGCAATAAGCTTAATGTGCGAACTTACCACAGTGTGGATTTTAGAAAGTGCACAGGAACTTCGCGTGCGCACTTACCATATCATGGATTTTAAAGATACCGTTCTAAGGGGCCCTCGTGGCACTCTGAAGGAGCAGACCATAGATGGAAATGGCGCATCCAAATAGAACAAAACGTCTGAGAAGCACCAACTCATCCTCATGGTATAATGCTGGAATGGCTAGTAGTAAGTTACCTAGCTGAGGAAGCATAACACCCAGCTCTCAGCCGAGAAGTGGCTCGACCTACAGCATGTTCATTAGAAATCCTGAAGGGTAAGCGTACTGCAAGCTTAGCCAAAAACACAGTAGAACTCCGAATTCAGAAAAGGAGTAGCGTGCTCATAGGCAACCCACTGATAGAGGGGAGCACTGCTAAACACCACCACGAGAAAAGCCCACGGAGTGGGGAATTCAACTCCTTAGAAGAGGAGAGAACTCGAACGCTCGGAAGAAAGCACCATGCTCATAAATAACCCTCTACAGTGAGGGGAGCGATGCTTTAAAA
>NW_015544316.1:392242-393544 GCF_001515605.1 Sinocyclocheilus anshuiensis | reverse complement strand
GGATTTTAGAAAGTGCGCAGAGTGCTTAGCGTGCACACTTACCACCATGTGGATTTTAGAAAGTGCACAGAAGTTTAGCGTGTGCACTTACCATAGTATGGATTTTATAGAGATCTGCTCACAGATGCCCAGAAGTCCTCAGCCACTCAATCGGGAGCGGCAGGCTCAAAGACAACCCTCTGAGGTTAGGGGAGCACTGCCTGAATTGACCCGAATAAAGGCAGCTTATCAGGGAAGCAGCAAGCGGCCCAACTACCTGATGTCACTGCCACGGAGCGACTCATAGCTAACCCTAACAGAGAGGGGAGCACGTCTCAGCTCGACCAGAAGGGGGCGCTAGATTAGAAGGGGTAACCCAGCAGGGCCCAATAAGAGACAGTCCACTGGTGCAGCTGG
Source organism: Sinocyclocheilus anshuiensis (assembly GCF_001515605.1). NCBI lineage: Eukaryota > Metazoa > Chordata > Actinopteri > Cypriniformes > Cyprinidae > Sinocyclocheilus > Sinocyclocheilus anshuiensis. The sequence continues at coordinate 393,148 of NW_015544316.1, read as the reverse complement.
ACACAGTCTCATGCTCTCTATCTCGATAGAAAGCATGGGTCCCATGTAACCAGACCCGATAAAATCTGAAGAAATAGCGAAACCCAATAACCATTCATGCGTATAGAGCTTACTGCTCCTCAGAGCAGAAGCACAAAGGAGGGGTTCCCACAGAAACACAAATCCCTCTTACCTCAGGGAACGCAGTATACTCCAGCCCACTCCGCAGATGGGTGATTACTGGCTCAACCATAAGGGCAGTGTGACAGTGAAGACCCACGGGCCTGACCGTCTATGGAGCATTGAGCTCCTCAACATGTCAGTAAGAGGAGCTCTAGCTCAGACAATGAGGTTGCAGCGTTATACTGGGGACCTGATGCTGGGAGACTTCCTCAGAAGGAACCAGAACCGATGTGTGAAACCATCACTGTAATCGGTCAACAGCAGGAGGTCCTGACTTAGCAGGTGGGTCAAACCTAAAGTCAGAAAAACAGAACAGGTCCGAGTAGCGCTGCAGAGAAAGGCTAGCATCAAATACACACAAACTAGCAGTAGAGTAGATAAAAATGGATCATACTCACCAACCATGGCTCCTGCGCATGACTCAGGCTCATGATATAGGCTGGAGGCGAAGTCCATCTCCGTAACCACCATGGCTGCCATTTTTTTGGGATCTGCCAATGGCATTGGCGGCCTGCTTAGCGGCAAGGAGAGCAAGATCCGTGGTGCGACGCAACTCAGCCACCTCATCAGAGGATAGACCCTGCCTTTATCCAGGTCTTTCAGCAGATCAGCCTGAAAAGCCTGAAGCACCACCATGGTGTGCAATGAGACTGCAGCCTGACCTGCTGCCGTGCCTTAAAGGGGTCATATGATGCTTTTTTAAAGATCATTATTTTGTGTATTTGGTGTAACAGAATATGTTGA
>NW_015544316.1:381991-392198 GCF_001515605.1 Sinocyclocheilus anshuiensis | reverse complement strand
CACACACACACACACACACACACACGATGCTCAAAACTCCGCATTACCTCCTCTCCTAGGTTCACGAAACAGTGGTTCATAAAATGCATTGCTGTTCTGTTGTAAGTAATCTTAAAGATTCCTAAATGCATCTACTTTCGGAAGGCCAAATAAAGTGCTTGTGCTTTTGCGTAGAAACACACAGCGTCTCCCTGACATGGATGCTTCAACACTAACAGCGGTTACTGAAACGACGCCTTCTTTCTTTGCGTGCACATTTGGGCCGCATTATGCTAATATTGCCACATAGTGAGGTAGATATGTGGGGGTGTGTTAGAACGAGCCGTTTTAGGGGGGCGTGGCAGAGTCTTAACTTTGATAAAGAATATCTCTTTGGTTTTGAGACTTTAGTCTTTGCAACTTCAGGGATCTTATCTATGCACAATCAGCTTGTAACACTCCAAAGAGAAAGGAAAACTTGAAGTCGCATCATATTACCCCTTTAAGTGAAGATGTCTCCCCCATGGAGAGATAGCAGGCCAGCGTCTCTTCAACAGGTGGCATCTTCTCATAACCATTCTCACGCATCCCCTCGATGTTGGCATAATTAGTATGCTGGAATCTGTGGATGGGGGACGAGAATTTTTTTTTTTTTTTCAAGCCGGAGTGCAGTATAATGTGGTTATCTGAGAAGGACATGATATAAACCATCTGTCCAATAACTGCAGACAGATTCACACTATACATTTCCTATATAAACAAAAGTAAACTACTGATAGGGAGAAATTCCCGTCAGGTCCTTTCCATGTTCTCACCGTGATGCAATGCGCAGCATGCATTCAGCTCCCGCGGGAGCTAAACACTCTCCGCCCCAACCGCTAGATTACCTCGTAAATCAAGCGCGAAAGAAAACTGCTGCCGCGAATGCATCGCTATTCTCCCGAGAGGCAAACACACTCATGCAAACGTTATCTACAAACTCGGGTAAATGGTGAAATACTCACACCCCCCTCAGTAGTCCCGCGAATGCATCACAATGAGCACAAGCCGTCTCCTCGTGAAACGAGCACGTTCAATTCATGCTTATCCCTCACAAGAAATAAGCAATGAATGCAGAGTGCATCCAACTCCCTCGAGAGCTGAACGCGCTTGCTCTTCACCACACATACACACACAGCACGCGAGCCATGTGAAACTGCAGGTATCAGAGCAAAGCTTCTGGCGAGAAACATGCATTCCTAGTCGTGTTTAGCTTAACGCTAACATAAACAAACGTCAGTGAAGATGAAGAAGAGGATGACGTGTTCTGTCGGCACCTATTTATACTATAGTAGCACCGGTAGTGACGTCATAGGCTGTCACCGGCCAATGTTATTGTCGGTTTTAGATATATGCTTCAGACACCGGTCACACTGAAGGTGTTCCCCCATAGCGACCCCAAGAGGATGCAGTTCGAATCTCCCTTGAAAGGGAAATATATTTTTGTAATAGTATTTCACTCTATTACTTTTTGTTTCTTTCTTTCTTTCTGTATAATAATCAAACAAATGCAGCCTTAGTGAGCATAAGAAAAAAAAAATCAGACTTTTGACTGATAGTGTATAATATTTGGAGCTTGACAGGATCTGTTCCCATTTGTTTTTATTTTATGGAGTAGTGCATCTTAAACATTGTGCTAAATGTGGTTTTGTGTTGCATGGAAGAAAGAAAGTCATATGGGTTTGAAATTAAAAATTTGTAAAGAAAAAGGTGAGTAAAAGAATTGTAATTTGTGGGTTTTCCTTTGCCAATGCCTATGGAAACACACCACTTCTATGTCAGTTGCACCTATTATGCATCATCACTATATGAGTAAAATCATGTTTCACCTCTCAAGGGCTTAAATGTCATTTAAACAGTCACTCCAGGGAGTTCGGTTATCTGATCCATCTATTTTTCTGTCAGTTCATGTACCACACGTCTGAACCGCAACATGCTATCATGTTAACTGAAACCAGTCAATGTCAAGAATCGAATAATTTCCTCATGCTTAAAGTTGCTCAGTAAAGAAATAGTTCACTCAAAAATCCTCATGTTTGTTTGTTTCCCTCAACCGCAGCTCTACAATTTCATGAGGTGCCAAGTGATTATTCCCTTTGTCATGCAAAGCTATCGAATGATAAGTCATGTGAACTGCTTTATGATGTTTATGGAGTTTTTTCTCCTGTATGTGCTTTCATTGTTCCACAGAAAAATAAATGAATAAATCATAGTGTTTAGAATGACATGAAGGTGAATAAATGATGACAATTTTCTTTTTTGGGGGCACTGTTCCTTTAAGATGAACAGTACACGGGCTGCAGGAAGTGCACGTACACATCATCAAATTGAAATTATTCTTGGCAGTTTTTGCACCATCGGTCAAATATGCTGATGTCATCCTAGCTGATTAAATTAGTAAGTCTGTTATTTTCTAAGACCAAATAAAGCTATCAAAACATATGCAGAAATAACTCCTCATTTGTGTTTAATAGCTCTCAACAGAGTTTCTGTTTCTTTGCAATCAGAAAATGTAAACCAGATGACAAACTCTTTCTCTTTCTCTCTCTCTTTAGAGAGATTAAAACATATGCACCTTCATTGTTTACTTAGTCAAAATAAACGCTGCTTTCTTCTGCCTTTCAGGCCAATAGCCAAGAATACACTCAAATTTCTTACACTCTTTGAATTATTTCTAACCTATTATTTCTGTCCTATTTTTTTAATTTTTTATTTATTTATTTTTTATTGAATGAAAGTGAATGGTGACCACAAATATTTTCAGTCTGTAACAAACGTCAACTTCTCTTTCTCACACAAAGTTATTATTATTTTGCTTCAGAAGACTTGAGATATAGTATACGAGTTGTACATATTAATTATATGCATGCTTTAAGGTCGTTTTTTTTTTTTTTTAAAAAGCTTGTCACCCCTTCCACTTTCATTATATGGAAAAAGGCAGCATAGATATTCTAGTAAATAATTACATAATAACTCATATGTTATTTATACTCTCTGTTTATCCCACTTTGCAGACTTATTAATTGATGAATCATAATGGAAAGTCTGTTCCAAATGTAATTATCGTACACCCTTGAGGAAATTATGTGATTTGTGAAAAAAAGGAAAGTAATTAATGAATGTGGGAAAAAAAAGAGAAAGAAATGAATAAACGACAGAAACCAGTTTTATGGACTCAAAAATACTTAAACCAGTTATCTGAATGGCATGTGTTTAAAAATAAGCACACTACCATTCAAAAGTTTGGGGTAATTTAAAAAAATTATAATAAAAAATAAAAATAAAAATAAATAAATATTCCACCTTGATAATAATAAGAAATGTTTCTTTAGCAGCAAATATGTATATTACAGTGATTTCTGAAGGATCATGGAGCCTGTTTCCGCCACAGAAAAAAAAACATAAGGTAATTATGACTTTTCATCTACTTCTTTCTCAAATCTGCATTTATATCTCACAATTCTGAAATTATTTTTTTTATATCGCATTTCTGACTTTTTTTTTTCAGAATTGGGTAACAAAGGTCTGGAAAAAAAAGAAGGAAAAAAAGTCTGAATACAAATAATGGATAATTTTTTTTCAGATCCAGTCTTTAAGACTGTCATATTGCAAGTAATGAAATCAGGTTTGTTCGTTCAAGCAGTGCGGTCAGTATACAGTGGGTTGCCATAGTAATGATGTAGGGTCAGTAAGATGTCAAGATACATAAGTTAAGTGTGATGGCAAAGAGTTTTAGAAGTAAAATACAGTCTAGCCAAACTTTTTATTTGCAATACACTGGCAATAACACTACTACGAAAGTGTCTTCATATGATTAGTATCTATTATAATGTCATTTTTGATTCCCATAGCTAAGAATAATAGGCAAGTCGACAAAGATGAATGATTTTCTAACAGATGATGTGCATCAAGGTTGACCTTATCATAGTTCTGTCTGTAGCTCTTTTGAAGGTAATCTCTACTAGTTTATTGTTCTTCCTAAAGGTCATCAGCTGTATATGTGGCTGAGATGTTAAAAATGGTACAGTATAAAGTAATAAATAGCATGGCATACTTATAGTTGTCTCTGCATATTAAGCTGTGATATGATGACATGCACCATCTCCGAGGCATGTGTGAGGTCCAATTTGTGCACTGGCACAACCTTATGTGTCACAGTATCATACAAATGTGTAACCATGTACACACATAGGATACATCAAGTTGACATACCATCTATTAGCATTAGCTCATGTTAAGCCGTAAAATAAAACCTTGGGCTGCTGAAGTACTTTAGGTACTTTTGAGATGAATGAAGTTAACACTGCTAAGTGTTTTTAGACATTTACCTAATTTAAAATAATATATATATATATATATATATTGTTATTAATCAAAAATGTTTTTTTTTTAGAAATATAATTTTTGCATTTAAATAAAAATTCCTGACAATTAAGAATATTTTCATGAATGTCTCCAAATGTTTCACATTTTGTATGTGTGTGTGCGCGTGTGTGTATAGTCATTCTAATAAATAAATAAAAATATTTTACTCACCCTCATGTCATTCCAAATCTTTCTTTCTTCAATTAAAAAAAATGTAATAATTGTTTAGTAATTTGCATGCATGACAACTGAGAATATATATATATATATATATATATATATATATAGAGTTACTTTTTATTTGTTTATTTTAAAATGTACATTTATTTATTAATTTTTATTTTTCTTTGAATGAATGCATTGGTTTAAATTACCCCATCCATCTCAAATAAGCTATAGTTAAAAACTTGACATTTAATTGTATTTATTGCCAAAAACACGATGTTAATTGTGATTTAATTATTTATGTTTATTGATAGGTGTCATCAAATCAAAATCATTTACTTTGTCCAGTTAAACTGTGGCATAAACTGTTAGCTGCTCTCATTATGTTTGTAATAAACCGTGTGTTTCATAATATAGACGTCTCTTCACAGTTCTAATGAGGCCTAGTCCAGATGCGACAGCCACAAATTGCTCCAGGATAGCACCAGTGTACAGCCACGTGCCCGTTGGTTGCTGGGCGACAGTGTCAGACAAAGAGAAGTATGGGGCGAGGACTCTACTGGGGCACATGCAGGGATGTCAGCTACAATCTCCTGTTGTGAAAGATACAAAGTTGAATGTTTCAGCATGCTGCCTCCTACTTTCACAAGAACATCACACATTTTAAATGACCTATTACTTTAACTTATCAACACCCACTGCGTCACACCAGCCGCTGAAAATAGATTCGTATTTATTTTTTGTCAGTTTGGATTTAAAAAATGTAGTTTTGGAATATGACATAGTTTAGTCATTTGTATATTTCATAACATATCTATCTGTCTGTCTGTCTATCTATCTATCTCTTGTTCTGCCCATTGTTCCCCATAGACAAGTAGCCCTTCATCTTTGGATAAAGAGTCTAGTTGCTAATATTACCTCAAAAACTGCCAACCGTTCCAGCTGACAAATGCCACTTCAGTTGTTTTAAGTCCTACTGACACATGTGTTCAGTAACTTAGAGAGAAGCCAATGCACTGACAGGAAGTTCATCAAAAAGTGGCCTCTGACACTCTTTCTCAGGTGTTTCTCATTCCGTGAAATGGGAGAAGAAAAGAGGGAACAAAAATAAGGTCATTCAACCTAAGCTACAAACCAGGCGATAGTTTATGTAATATCCTTCAACTTCAAAGTGTCATAAAATGTCATGCGGCAAACACCCATTTTCCCATACTCTGCCTCGAAATGGTCTGAATTTAAAAATGATGTATTTTTGGTTTTCTTTTTTTTCTTATCTACTCATCTGGTGGGTAAATACAAACACGCGCTGACTGATGGATCTGTCTAGAATGTTCATTCACTGAAGGACATGATCAAACAAGTCAAGCCTTTCAGATATGAGAGCACTTTGATGAGCCTTCTCGGCCTTAAGCGTGGAGGTATGGAAGGCATACCTATTTTTCTCTTCAATTTTCATCAGGAAATGAAGTCGTTTTGACCTTCTGGGGTATATTGTTCAGCTCATATGTTCTCCATCTTCATCCTGACCCTGATCTAAGATACACAAATACACAAACACAATTATACATACAATCATAGCTATGCATGGGCCGGTATGAGATGTTGACGGTATGATAACCTTAAGCAAAAAATATCACGGTTTCACAGTATCACGGTATTGTCGTTACAGCTCTAAAATTTGTTATTTTTAAATGACTGGGTAAAAAAAAAAAAAACTTTTTTTTCTGCTGAACACAATATATTTTGTTTTTGAGAAACATACAGAATATTAGGAACAGTATAATTTGTTTATTTTTTCTTTGATTTGTTTCCTAAAAATAAGAAAAATAAAGACTGACATCTTTATTTAACCTAAATCGGTCATTACAGTTATTTATTTTTAGTTATATAATTAATATAATTTATATCATTTAGTTATATAATTTTATATACATAATTTGATTTAATAATCCAATTTGAAGCAAAAACAGAATGTTCTGTTCTGACTAGCTTTGTGAAATTATACTACATGCCTGAACAAAGCAAACAGCAGAAGCTCTGAATGAGACGCAGATTCACTTTCTGACAGCAGGAGGCACTTCTCAACACCACATACAGTGTATCCTTGGTTACCGCCGTAAACAAAGCAACACTGTGCTGAAACACTGCTTTAATAGGAACTATACAGAGACGAGATTAAAAGATAATACCACGTACACTTTTCTGAAGACAGTCAGTTCCTCTCAGAAACACATTCATATAAACCCCCAAATCAATATTGAGGATTTTCTTCCAATAGTTCATACAAAATGAACAGTGAGTGATCTGCCTGCTACAGCATTTGTCTCTGTGCGTCCGTCTTCAACGTCTCTGGCCTGTGTTAACGGGCGTTTACAGACTTCATATTTTCACATAAATGACATTTTGGAAAACGATTGCATTGCAACGCAGTTTGTGCAAGTCTAGAACAGAGACGAGTTGCTTGCAACAAGACAAAAAAAGGCCGGTTGCCGATCGCATAAGTTCCAGGGGAAGCCATCCTACACACACGTGACTGACAGCTCGCTCTCACCAACACGAGGAGGAGGGGAGTTACTCTCTCTACACTGCACTCAACCTGAGGGATTCCTGCACTTTCGGTCTTTGAGGAGACATGAAAAACAGTGCATACCGCAGGACCCATTTTCAAATCGCGGTATACCTTGAAACCAGTAATCGGCCCATGCCTAATCATAGCCTGTTGTATACACACACACATACATGTATATATATGGTCAGTTAAGGCATGAAGTTACCAAAAAGGCAGTTAAAGCTGCCTTAAAACTGTGCATGAATGTAATATATTTTATATGAGTCACATTTAAGAACATGTCTCTGAAATGGTTGTCAAAACTGTCCTGGAGCAGCCCAGCACTGTCTCAATCATCTAAGGGTGTGTTCACACTTGTAGTTCGGTTAGTTTGGTTTATTTGGTCTGGACCAAAAAGGAAAATGATACATTTGGTCCTGGTCCGCTTAGCGTTCACATTGGCATTTTTGACAGCGAACCTAAAGACAGCGAACCTAAAGGCATAGCGATACATTCACAACCTGATTGGTCGGCTTGAATGACGTATATATCGTGCTCACCGAACACCCCAAACAAAAGGTGCATTAGACTTAAAGCGGCGCTGTGGGTGTATGATATCAAAGCATCCATTAACCGATCGGTCCGCTCAGTGCCACTTTAAGTCGAACACACCTAATGTCGGCTGCTGGACTCTAACACACCCGATTTAACTCGTCAGCTCATTAATAGAGACTTTAAGGGTGTGTTCACACTTGTCATGTTTGGTTCGATTAAAACGAACCCTGGTGCGATTGCTCGGTTAATGCGATTCGTTTGAGTAAGTGTGAACGCTGCCATCCGAACCCTGGTGTGCACCAAACAAGCGGATCGAGACTGCTAAAAAGATGGGTCTCGGTCCACTTCCAAACAAACTCTGGTACGGTTCGAATGATATTGTCAGCATATTTCAGGAAAAGACTCAGAGATTCAGTTGCAAGTGAACAAAAGTTTATTTTCTGAAGACCAAACGGCAACAGCATAGAGAAAACAGGAAAATAGTGGGTGCAGATAACTCCTCAGCAGTGCAGGGACTACAATGGGCAGAAGACGGAGATCCCGGACAACAGTCAAAGGAACACGAATTCCACAGAGAAAAGCAAGTCTCCTCACAGAGACAGGTTAGTCCAACATAGTACTCCAAAGGGTAGCATCCACAACGGTTGGAGCTGAGAGCCGCAACAGGAGAACACTGAACAAAGAACGAGAGTAAACAACCAACGATCCGACAGGGAATGAACTACAAACAACTCAATATAAAGGGCGCAGCTGATCAGCACCAGCTGACCCTGATCACTAATCAGCGATCATGAGTTGCCCAGCAACGCAGGTGACAGCAATACACACACAGACACACAGACACACACACAAACAGAGAAGGAATCCACAAACCTGCGAACCGTGACATATAAATGAAAGCAACACGGACCAAATACTTCTAAACGAACCAAAAACAGGAAGTAATAACAAGAAGCGATGCTAAGCGATATGATTTGACGACACAGTGTAACCAAAACAAAATGAGCATAAGGCAAATGTGGAGCAACGATGAGGTAAAGTGCCTTTTATGAGCTCCTTGTGAGTTTGCAGGTGGTGAAAATAAAATGATATGTACACGCAAGAATGAGCACGCTTAGTCCAGCAGACGGCATTAGGTGTGTTCGACTAAAGCGGCGCTGAGCAGAACGATCGGTTAATGGATGCTTTGATCTCATACACCCGCAGTGTCACTTTAAGTCTGAGGCCTGGGACACACTCGATGATTTTCAAATCTTAAACGATTTTAAAACCATGGGAGACGACAGACATGAAGACAGTTCAACCGGTTTTTAGCCTTATAATCCTCTGAACGCACACAGTAGATGATTCGACCAGATCACGAGACCACAACACTTGGAAGATTGTAGGAACGATTTCACAGTGACATGTGATCTCACGGACACTCGCGAGATCAAACTTGACTACAGAAGAAAAACAAATAGAGGACAATCAACGTTGTCAGCTGGCTCTCCTGGCGCGCGTTCTCTTTCACAGTGGAAAACAAAGTATAAAAAAGAATATGGGTGATGTTCTCTGCTTTCATGGCTGCCAAGTTTCAGCATCTAAAAGTAGCCTAATAATTATTGATAAATCCACAGATGCAACTGCAAAAACAAAGAAGAATAAACTGCTTCTGGATATTTAGTTCATTATTTAAATTTATTTGCAGAGTTTTTATTTATTTATTTATTTAAACAAAAAAACTGTGTGTTTTAACTCTCTGAAGTTGCAAAAAGCCAGCCAATTGAAGTTCTTTGCAATTTTGTGTGCGATATGCGCCAAGCGGTCTGTGGGAGTATATGTGGTTGAACAACTAAGCTATATGGAGATTTTATACTTGCTGGACCTGTAAGAAGCACAACTGTGGGAGTAAAAGCTCAAAGCGGGAATAAAGTTCATTAAAGTGACGGGAGAGCATTGTGTGATGTGCATACACAATTTCAGAAAGTGGATTGGATTTATTTCAGTGTGTTTGAAGCCATTATAACCAGAGCCAATCCTCTCTATACGCAAAATACTCGAAATTGAAAAACGAAAAAAAAGTAGTTTTTGAATTTGGCCAGCGGTTATGAAAACTTGTCAGCTGGCTCTCTGCTCGCGTTCTGTTTCACAATGAAAAACTAAGTATAAAAAAGAATATGGGTGATTTTCTCTGCTTTCATGGCATGTTTGTGGCTGCCAAGTTTCAGCTATAGAAGCATGCAACATCCGGTAGGTGACGCTTGCTCGCTCTCATTGGCTATCGTGGGTATCACGTCAGAGGCAGCCCTGTAAATATCAAACATGTTTGATATATAGGATTTGAGTTCGGGGACGCTCCATCTCAATCGGGAGCAGATAAATAATCGTAATGACACCACACAATAGAGGATTTTTTGGACTTTCTTGCGACAAGCTGTGAATCAGGCCACACCCCCCGATTGTTCGGGGATGCAAATCGGGCTTAAAAAAAAAATATTTTATAATAGGCCTATTAGGGGTGTAACAATACACATTCTTATTGAATCGTTCGGTAGGAGGGTTTCGGTTCGGTAC
>NW_015544316.1:347386-380614 GCF_001515605.1 Sinocyclocheilus anshuiensis | reverse complement strand
CCATTAACATACGACTAATCAACATTATTTCACTAGTATTAATGTTGTTATTGTTACAGCTTAACAAATTGCAGCTGACCTTGCTAGCTAGCTAAACTATTGTAATAATGTCATTCCACTATTACAGTGTTGCCGCTTGGCAACACATACATTTGAATTATTTACCAAAAACGAATTTTATAAAAACTTTTTTGAGAGGTGAATATGTCATCATAACATCATAACAGTGATGTTTTAGATTTTTTTGTAGAAGTGACACGGACTGGTCCTTGTTTGTTACTGACGTTTTAGTTTGCTTTCAGCAACTACCGACAAGAGATGGCAGTCTGTCAGAAATCTCGCCACAGAAAAAAAATATGTGACTTGTGACTTAATCAAAGCACATCATTGGCTAAACTAAGGTCTTCTCTTTCCAACAAAAAAAAGTTCTCTTAATCTTAAAGAGACAGTGGCAAGGAAATTAACACAAAGAGTATGTTGCCATATGGCTACACCATGCGGTAGAGGGTTAATTCGTTCATGACCACTCATACCCCACTTCACCCTCCGCTGACAGTTTTGCGTAGGGCCCCCAGAAGTCTAGGATCGGCACCGTGTATAACAATAAGTGACTGAGAACATACTCCAATAACTTTTTTTTTTCATAATGCATAACACTGAGGAATTATTCAATGTGATGTAATTAAACAAGCTTCTTGGTAACAACAAACTGCAGCATAAATTAAAAATTAGGCATATTTAATGGGTTTAGCTCATTTTATAATCTCTTACGGGTTGTAAAGACTTACATTTACACTTTTTAAGTAATGTAAATGTAGCTGACCACAGCATATGTGAAGAGCAGTGTATTGCAGAGGAGATCAGGTTTGTTGTTTATGGGGTGGCATTCACCCTTTGGGCTCCAATTAGAATGTTTCGACAATTGCTTATTTACAGCCACAGAAAGGGCACCACTATCGGACAAAATGCAAAGAAGATTGCGTCCTAACTGCTAATAGACATGTTTCCAATTACTTTTCGTGCTATGGATGTGTGAGCGAGGGGTACATTTTAATTGCTATGTTAATTCTTTGAAAAGCAAGCATAAAGTAGGTCTTTGAGAATGGAAACTTATTTGTTCTCTCTTTACTTGCTTACTTGTACTCGTCTTTTTCTACCTTGTCGTCTGACTTTATTAACACACAGGTGACCTTTTAGGATAAGCTATGTTGTACCTTTAAAAGTGAAACTGTACACTGTAACTTTAGTTTTTCCTCACCTTAAAAACCCCTGTGAAATTAAAACGTAAAACGTTTTGTGGCGTTTAGCCCGTGTCTGTTTATATTGAGTTTATCTATATGCTATTGCACTACCACATGTAAACTAAATTAATTGTTCTTCTGGGAAAACAGAACAAAATATTGATGCAACATCTTTTACGAGCGGCTGTATATATAAATTTTTGTCCAATGAATGCTGTCTAGAATGAGAATGTGCATCTGCTAACACCACTGACTAAGAATAGCAAAATAACTTACTATTCTTATGCAGCGTTGGGTAAGTTACTCTAAAAAGTAATTAATTACTAGCTACTTATTAAATCTTCAACAGTGTAATTAGTTTAATGTAGTAATTACTGTATCTCTCTCTAAAAAAAAAGGTATTGCATTACTTCTTACTCTGTAAATCCCATATCAACCGTAACCAGTTGAACAATAAAAGGAAAGACATGCAATAGCTTTTTTTAATTATTTCAAATAAATAATATAAAAATGCATAAACTATTCTTGAACTGACAAAAGTGTTTAAAAGGAGAAAATTCTATTAAAAACAAATATTTCATCATTATATGTTCATTCCGTTGTTAAATCCATTATTGTTTTATATATAATTGTTCTACCGTCAATGTTTAATGTAAATACATTAGAAGTAACTAATTAAATAATAATGTAATTAAACAGAAAATCTTTTCCATTCTCAGTGCAGACATGGTGCTGACCATGACATAAGATTATTGTCTGAATATTCAAGCTCTTTGATATGTTGCGCAACAACTTCCTGTTTCCATAGTCAACACAGGAAACAAGCAAATTGACCTTGTGTGAGCAAAAAGCAAAAATACCAGCTGTGTTGTACACTACTGTTTAAACGTTTTAAGTCTGTAACTTTTTTTCAGTGTTATTACTCCAGTCTTCAGTGTCACATGATCCTTCAGAAATCATCCAGATATACTGATTTGCTGCTCAAGAAACATTACATGTATGCAGCGCATGTATGCTGACAGTAACCAAAGTGGAAGCCTTAACATATATGTAGTAGTGTGATTATTTATTCATATACAGTCCTTTAGTTCTTTTAAATAAAACATTCTGTGACATCCATGTGAACTGCCATTTGCTGACTCTTCCTGCTCTTCTGATGCTGATACTGGTCTTCAGATGTCTGCTCAGCCTCATATAATGTTCACCTACAGCTACTTGGTAATGCAGCGCTGCAGGCCAGTTTCAACTCTAGTTCAGCCTGTAGGATAGAAAAATGACAAAGGAGATATCTTTCATATCTCAGATCTTTCTCCTTGGCATCAATGGAAATGAATGTTAAAACAGTATTTGTTTGGAACAATTAAGTAATGAATCAAGAGCAGGAATCAGGAACACACATTAGGAAATTGAATAGGGGCAGTTTTGACTTCCATGTTTACTTCAACTCTCATGTTTCTCTGACTGTTGGCATTACTTTCGAAAACTCCTTGGATGAAAAATATCTCAAACTGTGCTCATATTTGCCAAATCTGCAACTTGGAGATTTCGGTATAAACTCATTAAATTCTTTAAAGAGGAAAGCATCCGAGCTGCATTCCACAGTAATGCTTTGTACTCTTACAGCATGTCACATATTGACTCATTTAGGTCTATTTTTAGGCTTGAAGAAGAAACACCTGAAACAAAGCCTCCTGCCAAACAACAACCTGCCAAATAAAATACTGAATGAAATTACGTATGTCCATCATACTTCATCCATTCTCAGCAAATGTACCTTGATTAACATGTGATCTCAAATTGTATTCACCTTTATTTTGAATTTAGTTTTAGTTTTAGAAATTTTAGTACTTAGGATATTAGAAATGTTGATTTCAGTTTTAATTTTAGTGTTTTTTTTTACTTCAGTTATTTGCCAAGGCAATATATACCCCATCTGGAATGTTATTACTCCAGTCTTCAGTGTCACATGATCCTTCAGAAATCATCCAGATATACTGATTTGCTGCTCAAGAAACATTACATGTATGCAGCGCATGTATGCTGACAGTAACCAAAGTGGAAGCCTTAACATATATGTAGTAGTGTGATTATTTATTCATATACAGTCCTTTAGTTCTTTTAAATAAAACATTCTGTGACATCCATGTGAACTGCCATTTGCTGACTCTTCCTGCTCTTCTGATGCTGATACTGGTCTTCAGATGTCTGCTCAGCCTCATATAATGTTCACCTACAGCTACTTGGTAATGCAGCGCTGCAGGCCAGTTTCAACTCTAGTTCAGCCTGTAGGATAGAAAAATGACAAAGGAGATATCTTTCATATCTCAGATCTTTCTCCTTGGCATCAATGGAAATGAATGTTAAAACAGTATTTGTTTGGAACAATTAAGTAATGAATCAAGAGCAGGAATCAGGAACACACATTAGGAAATTGAATAGGGGCAGTTTTGACTTCCATGTTTACTTCAACTCTCATGTTTCTCTGACTGTTGGCATTACTTTCGAAAACTCCTTGGATGAAAAATATCTCAAACTGTGCTCATATTTGCCAAATCTGCAACTTGGAGATTTCGGTATAAACTCATTAAATTCTTTAAAGAGGAAAGCATCCGAGCTGCATTCCACAGTAATGCTTTGTACTCTTACAGCATGTCACATATTGACTCATTTAGGTCTATTTTTAGGCTTGAAGAAGAAACACCTGAAACAAAGCCTCCTGCCAAACAACAACCTGCCAAATAAAATACTGAATGAAATTACGTATGTCCATCATACTTCATCCATTCTCAGCAAATGTACCTTGATTAACATGTGATCTCAAATTGTATTCACCTTTATTTTGAATTTAGTTTTAGTTTTAGAAATTTTAGTACTTAGGATATTAGAAATGTTGATTTCAGTTTTAATTTTAGTGTTTTTTTTTACTTCAGTTATTTGCCAAGGCAATATATACCCCATCTGGAATTTATGTTTTGTTTTATTCCAGCTTTGTTACAATTACCAAAGAAAATACCAAATTAAATTACATTTGTCCATTATACTTTATCCATTCACAGCAAATATTCCTTGATAAACATGTGAGCATTCCAGATTTTATTCAGCATTTCGCCACATATAATCCGTTTCCTCCCCGTCTCTTTCTCAAAGCCACTGCCGTGCCAAGATTGCCCATTATAGATGTCAATCTGCTCTGGTACAACTGCACAGAATGCATCTACAGGGACAAGATGAAATTTGGGAGTGAAAAGAAATAGAAGGATGTGTGTAGAGGCGGCTATGGAGAAACCTAGTTGATAGCAGAATGCCAAGCGGGTGTTTCTTGTTGGAATCAACTGTGAAGGGCAAATTGGAGGTGTGAGGGATCTATATTATGCCTTTTGCACTCTTCTTCCTGTCTCAGTAGTCCAGCCACGGCCACTGCATCCTGCAGATCCAAGATCTGCTGAACATCTGCACACAAATCCTAGGCTCAGTCTGAGAAGCATACCTAGGGTCCATTTGCACCTTCTCTCTCTCTCTCCAATACTTTATTCCCACATTCAAAGGGTTTAAGATGTCTGGGAAGGTCAACAAGAAAGTATTAGAGGGCCTTGAGGTGAATTGTGGCACCCATAAAGCTGACGAAAGGTCATTTATGTAAAGGAAGATGAAAGGAAACGTGCTGAGGAGAACTGGAGCAGCGCATCACTAAATTGGACGCCCTGTATGCCATTTTATCTCTACATACCATCTGGTTTTCTTCCCTTACCGTACCTATAAAATAACCTTTCTTTTCAGAAGTCTAGGACTGTCAGTGAAAGGAAAATATTTCGACTAGATACACTAGACCAGTGGTTCTCAAAAGTGGGTCACACAGGTCTATTGTAATATAGGATTGCAGACTGCAATGAAAAAGGCAGCTAATTAGTTAGGGTAGGAAGCAAATGCTAATGATTTTCAGAAATAATTACAGAAACAGTAAGTAACATTGAAACATTAAATTTAGACAAAGACTGAAATAATGTTTTTTTTTTTTTCAGTTTTATTAACATTTTGAATTGGTTGTCATGTTTTTCAGTTCTCCTTTTTACTATTAGATTAAGTTTTAGTAATTGTATTTTTTTTTTTTTTCTATTTAGTGTTAATATATTTTAGTTTTAGTATTTTTAGTAATCCAACTTAAGCTTATTTATTTAAGTTAGTTGAGAAAGGCAACATTTCTATTTCTGTGTTTTATATTTTTCCCCACATATTTCATGCATGGGGAGAGTTGGGTATGATGAGCAATTTTGTACGTATCTGGTCCTCAAGATAAGGTAAATTGAGGCAGAAGTACAATGAAAGTAAAGTAATCTGAGGATGTGTCCTATCATTTTAACCCTTAAATGCATACCTCAGGTCTTTAGCGACCCGGGACATCATTCTCTACCCTCTCCCTCCTTCATTTTTTAAAGTTAGACATCAACTTTCTTAGTACTCCTCAATCTATTGATTTATAAACAATATAAGAAAAAAAAAGTAAAATATAAAAGTATGCCTGTTTTCTGATTAGTTTTTTTTTTTTTTTTGTAAATAGGGTCACTACAGACCTGAGGTATGCAGATGTGTGAGTATTTTTTCCTGTCGACTATATTTACATATCTGATGACTCAATTTGTACAATGCATCTTTTTTTCCTCAAGGTGGCACTGTTTTATACACAATGATGACTTGATGTTTCACTCATAATTACCGCAGGCATAAACCAAACGAATATCATCAGCAAAAATTGAACTGGTTTGAATGGCTTTACTGCAGAACAATTACTATATGCAATGCAACATAAATGTCACTGTCATTTGATGCTGGATGTGGTGAATAAGCTGCCAGTTATCAACATATTGAATATGAAGTCATTGAAAACGATAGTTTTGAGAATATGGTTGAGATCGTGAATGTGAGGCAGATGCTGAATGTACTGTGGAAGTGCGCTCTGACAATGACAGCAATGGTAAAATCATCTGCTCAAATTGAACCCTTTTAAGTTTCAAAAGTAAACAAATTATGCCTTATTTTATTATTTTGTAATTGTTCTTAAAATATAAATATTTTATTTATTTATTATTATTTATTTATTTATTTTTGCTATTGCAGCAGTTAGAGGTCCTTCTGTGCTTGATATATAGGTCCGGGTCGCTAAAGACCCGAATATGTAATAATGATTGGCGAAACATTCATGCATTTAAGGATTAAATGATCAAAATATATGTATGACAAAGGGTTCTAAATTAACAATGGTTTTACTACAGTATTGACAGTGAAACCATAGTAAAGATTAAATTAATCACACATATATAGCTTAACAGTGTTTTCTAGCAAATGAGGAAATGAGGACAAAGTAATTGTATTTGTAAATTAAAAATATTCTTGCTCACTCAATTTGAAAATGTAGTCTTTGCGAAGGTACTTGAGTGCGGTTTGCAGATCTGCTATGTTCAGAGCTTGAAAATTATTTAATGACATTGTATAGAAAAGACTGATTGACACATGAGGGTTTTTCACCAAACCCTAAAGTATGTCCCCAGAAAAGATGAAATACACAGCACGAGTCATATGGGATCATTATGTGTTACTTTTGCATCTTTTTCTTAAAGCTTTAAGCTGATCGCTGTTCACTGCCATTATATGGATGAGCACGAGCAGGACATTTTATTTTATTCTCCTTTTGTGGTCCAAAAAAGAACATTAGAACAACACCAGGGTGAGTATGAACTGACAAAATTATAATTTTGGGGTGAATTATCCCTTGCAGATTTAGCTCATAGAGTGTCTAAAGCTATATGTTGTTGGTTACAATTGTTTGAATTCAATTCTTTCTCCATCTTTTTCCCATGAGTTCAACCCATTTTATGTTTAATTAAATTATGTACTGGTACATGTGAGACTAGTAGATGATTTTTCTTTTGTTAAACCTGTCATGAATCCTGTCCGTGGTCTTCCGTCTGCTCGCCATCAGAGGTCGCCTTCCGATTACATTGACTCTCACACTACACAAACTGTTACACGTCACCCTGGACTACATTTCCCATGCTCCATTGCACTAATCACAAGCTCACCTGAAACCAATCACACACACTACATAAGCCACACTCAAACCATTACAGACTGTCGAGTATTGCTTAGCATATCACTGTGTCAGCGATAGCTACATCACAGAGCCAGTTCCCAGTCCTAGTTCTCAGTCTAGCCTTGTTATACCTGATTGCCTGTTACCTGATCTTTTGTCTGTTGTGGATTTTCCCTTTGTCTTGCCATTTCGGACTGTGTTTACACCTTGCCTGTACTATTGCTTGTTTGTGGATTACCCATTTGCCTCACCCTCTGGATTACATTTGCCATCATTTGACCCACGCCTGTCTCTGGATTACGCTCTCATCTTGCCTGTGCTACATCTGCTGTTGTTGTCATCGACCCTTGCCTGTTTTTGACCACGTCTGTTAAATAAAGCTTTGCATATGGATCCGCACGCTTCCTCTGTTCTCTCCGTAACAAAACCTTGCGAGTGTCTAAGTAAAAAAAAAATACTACATCCAGCCGGCCATATAATGTACATTCTTTATACTTTACTTCAGGGTCCTGATCACCCTGTTAGGGTTTATTTTGCGATAACATCAACTGAATGGATATTGTGTATTCCTTATTAAATGGCAAATAGCTATGCAAGTAAGTAATTGCTGTGGATTATTATGGTATATTCTTCTCTTTCGTAGGTCCATATGCGTAAGGTCAATATTCCTCAACTGTGCAGCCAAATCTTGTCTGTAACCTATATGGCATTCTTCATTGGACTTCATACTGACAACTGTCACGGGATGTCTGCTGTGCAGGAGCGAAGGACGCGGAGACGCAGGAGATTCACGAATCACAGTCTTTAATAATCCAAAGAGGGGTAACACCGGGCAGGCAGGAACAAACACACAGAGCACATAGTATAGACGTAGTAATACTATAGTACTAGCACATAGTAATAGACACCACTATATATACACAAGACTAAACAAGGGTAATTGACGTGACACACCTGAACCAAATGAACACAATCAAACAAGGGAGAAACTGGGTCACGGGGAGCACATAGGGAGAAAACACAACAACACAGGAACATAGGTCTGACAACAACTACTGGAATGGACGTGGCATCATGCACACATTTCTTAAAACGGAATATCTTTAGAGAGAAAAAGTGGGCAGTACTCGGCTGCCCTTCATTTGCCCACATGAGGTAGAATAAAACAGCTTGATTTAGGCTACTGATCTGAATTTGACTGAAGTCTTCATCTCATGTGAGTAAATATCATTTTAAACATGCTTAAAATTACTGTTCATTTCTTGTTAATACATTTTGTATTATGTTTAAAACCTTTTAAATTAAAGGAACCTCATTTTTAACTTCATGTAATATTTTTTATTTAGGCTACTGATCTGAATTTGACTGAAGTCTTCATCTCATGTGAGTAAATATCATTTTAAACATGCTTAAAATTACTGTTAATTTCTTGTTAATACATTTTGTATTATGTTTAAAACCTTTTAAATTAAAGGAACCTCATTTTTAACTTTATGTAATATTTTTAAAATGAAGATTGTTAATGGGATCTGTTATGTAGGATGTACAGTATAGAATACAAACATCTGCTTTTACTCATGTGCTGGACATGTTTAAAAACATTTTAGGGGATGTAGGTGGTATGATGCTGTGTATTTAAATGTGCACTACTAAGCCATGTTTATTTGCTTTGCTGACCAAACAAACAACATGTAAGTGTAGTGAACATTTATATATTTATTTATTTTGATAAATGTATTGTTACTTTCTGTAGATATAAAACATTTTTACGGTTGCAGTTTATTTTACAATATATGTATTTACATGTACTTACAGTGTACCTAAGAAAGTTCTGGTAATATAAGGTAACTATATGGGGTAGGAGTAGGTTCAGAGTTAGTACCTAGTTATTACCTAGATATTGCAATTACTATAATAAGTACATAGTATGTACATGAGGAACAGGACTATAAAATAAAGTGCTACCACTATTACAAATATGACATAACTGATTTAACCCTTAAATGCATGAATGTTTCGCCAATCATTATTACATATTCGAGTCTTTAGCGACCCGGACCTATATATCCAGCACGGATGGATCTCTAACTGCTGCAATAGCAAAAAGCTCTTGATATTTTTAAGAACAATTACAGAAGAATAAAATAAAGCATATTTCGTTACCTTTTGAAACTTAAAAGGGTTCAATTTGAGCAGATGATTTTACCATCGCTGTCATCGTCAGAGCGCACTTCCACAGTACATTCAGCATCTGGCTCATATTCACAATCTCAACCATATTCTCAAAACTATCGTTTTCAATTACTTCATATTCAATATTGCTGCCTCATATTCACGATCTCAGCCATATTCTCAAAACTATCGTTTTCAATTACTTCATATTCAATATTGTGATCACTGGCAGCTTATTCATCATATCCAGCATCAAATCACAGTGACATTTATATTCCTCCGTGGATTCCCCGTGTACCCATCAACTGAGGTGTGTGCAGTCCTCTGTCTCTCTTCCACAATCTCCTGTGAGGACCCTATACGGAGTTACTCTTCTCATCTCCCTTCAGGACCATTACCCTAGTTCATATTCTCACCTACCCTATCCATCTGCACCCCTTGCTGAAAGTAAACATTGTTATACTTTTCTAACCCTCTGTGTGAGTCTCCTTCCGTAACACTAGCGACCCTATACACTTTTTACAAAAAAATAATCAGAAAAGAGGCATTCTTTTATATTTTACTATCTTTTCTTGTTATATTTTTTATAATTAATAGATTGAGGAACACTAAGAAAGTTGATGTCTAACTTGAAAAAATGAAGGAGGGAGAGGGTAGAGAATGATGTCCTGGGTCGCTAAAGACCCGAGGTATGCATTTAAGGGTTAATAAAGTTTGTATCATAGTAACTTGTTATTCTGTTATTTACTTTGTAGAAGTTCATTGCACAACTTTTGTTAAATGTAATACAACCTACTTTAGTAAAACTGTGGTTAATACTAATACTAGTACTATTACTGTAATATTACTATAGTATAACCATGTTATGCACGAAAAAAACATGGTTATTACAATCACGGTTACTACAATTTTACTATAGTAAAACCATGGTTAATTTTTGTAAGGGCACTGAACAGTGCTGTCATCAGAAATCACCCTTAACAGATGAAAGAATAGTACAACAAAGATATCACTTTCCTCTCAGTTTTCCATTCAAACTGTTTTTTTGTTTGTGAATATGAGATTGAGCTGAAGAAAGAATGCTGTATCAGATGCAGATAATCACACCCGCTCAGTCCATCTCTCTCTCTCAGAATAATCAACTCTACATAATACAGTTAGCTTTTTATACAGTAATACATTAAGCTTTGAGTGAAGCAACTCAACATTCCTTCGTTAGTTCTAAAGTGACTTTTTCAAATTAGTAACGGAGGCTTGGGTTTCAGAAGAAAAAGTTGTGCACACAAAAGGGTTTTTCAAGACACTCCGTACTATGGTTGATTGGCTATTTATTAATTTATTTACACATCTGTGCTGTAGAACTGTTATATAAATGCAATATTACGCTTCTAGATGTGTGATATTGCTCTATATCAGCATGGCTGTGATTTGGCCATAGGCACTAGTCCTCATTTAAATTCTAGAAAAATTAAGAGTAATTCTTTATGTTTTTGAGGGAAAAGTAATTAAATAAATGCATTTTAGTAGTGGCATATTGTTAATACAGAATTTACATACATTTTTAGCCATGTTAACTCGCAACCTTCTTCAGCACTTAACAATGTCGGTCTTTTTGTGCGTACCTCCAGCACTGGATGGTCATGTGATTGCTTCCGGTTGAAAAGCGGCGCCTTGTTGATCATTTGATCCCTTTTGTAGTTGTGAGAGTGAATGGAGGGTCTGACAACAATATGGAGAGGGTGCAGGATACCTTACACTGGAAAGGGGGCAGGCCTTTACAATTGGAAAAGGGGTCTCTTACTGAGAAGAATAGAGGGGGAATGAAAGAATGGTTGGATAATTGAGAGGGAGGTCATGGAGGGTGGATATATTGTACGCATCAGACAACAACCCAAACTCCAATAAAAATTTATGAAAATAGGTCAAAATGTACACTGTAAAAAATATTTTTTAAATTGTAAATAAACATTGTTTTACAAGTTTAACAGGAAAATAATGATTCAGGTTTTTTACTTCAAAATGTCATGTTTAATTCATTTTTACTCACTTTTTCTTTGTAATTGTTTGAAACTTCTGAGTGATTTTCTTTTCGGTGCACTGTGAGTATTTTTTTTTTGTTTTGTTTCAGTGTCTTCATTTAAATAATAAATAATAATAATAATAATAGTAAATAATTTTCTGCATTGATTTTTCACAGGTGTTTTACCCATATTTCGAATGATGCATCTCATTGTGTTTTTTTATTTGGGTTGAAGAAAATGTCCATAAACGTAACATAATTTATAATGTCCAATAATGTACTTTTCCATTTTTTCTACAGCTTTTTCTTTCTACAGAGTATAGAAAAACATCCCTGTGTCTGATTTTATTAGGGCTGTCAATTTAAGAAACTACTTTAGTGCGATGTAATTATATATAAAAAAATAAAAAATTATATATATATATATATATATATATATATAATTATTACAATTAATCATGAACCAACACAATATTTTAGTGAAGTGTGTTTTTGTAAGTAATTAATTAACTTAACTTAAATTAAATTAACACAATAATAATAACCGTTTTATAAAAGCAATAATCCCCGTGAAGCCGTGGTTTACAGTGAATTTATAACAGCTAAGGGGGTTGTAATAACGCCCCTTAGCTGTTATAAATTCACTGTAGACCACGGCTTCTCGGGGCTTATTGCTTTTAAAAACGGTTATTCCATATATGTAGCAATGTTTCACAAAATAAAACAAAGCAAATAAAATAAAATGTAATGCTATTAATAAAAAAATAAAAAATTATATATATATATATATATATATATTTACAATTATTACAATTAATCATGAACCAACACAATATTTTAGTGAAGTGTGTTTTTGTAAGTAATTAATTAACTTAACTTAAATTAAATTAACACAATAATTGAAACCCTGTATGTTCAATGATATGAAAATAAGTGATATATATGAAGGTATATATGCACTGTATATATAGTTTTGGTCTCATATCACTGGTCTTGTCACACACACACACACACACACACACACACACACACACACACATGTGTTTCCATGTTTTATGGGGACATTCCATAGGCAACTCATACACCGAACACACACACACACACACGCAACTCATACACCGAACACACACACACACCTCATACACCGAACACACACACACACCCCACACACACCACACACACACACACACACACACACACACACACACACACACACACACACACACACACACATCTGTTTTTATTAGGTCTTTCAATTCAGCATATTATTGAAATTTTAAACAATCAATTTGATTCAACACAATAATTGAAACCCTGTATGTTCAATATGAAACTTGTATTTTTATATCATTGAACCTGACACACACCACACACACACACACACACATATATATATATATATGCCACAATAATGTAATGTCTTTTATTTAACATATTATAGGGATTTTTAATCTGCAAATATTAATATATAACCAAGAAAGCTGAACGAGGAAATTTCCTCTGGGAACTGTCTTTGAAAAATTGCAAAAATGTTTACACATTCTCAAGATCCCTCTCTAAATCACTTCCATTTCCCTTTGTCTTTCTTGCGTATTATTTATTTTTTTCTCCATTCCTCTTTTGTCGGTGGCATAATACATTCTGCAGCTCGTAAACTTGAATGTGAATGTCACGTCTCTGTGCACTTTGATCAGATGCGGCCATTGTTTGGCGGCGAGACGCAGACTGCTGATAGCTCTTACGCTGGAAAAATGAGCTGCGAATCCCCCTCAAACACACAACACTGCTCTTCTGTGCCTGCCGTAGCATTTGATGAAGAAATGGCTTCTCCCAGAATGCCAGCTCTCTTGACACTCATGGGCGAATATGTCCATCTAGACTGGGGGGCCAGAGAGTCAACTATCCCTCTCACCATCTCCCTTACGTCTCCCACGCAAAAGCAGCCTAAAATTCTATACATTCATGTAGGGGCGGGAAAAGATTGCAGAGAACGATTAGGCTTTCATCAGCTGTGAATGACATTCATATCTCTTTCTCGTTCTCCACAAGAATGCCTAATAATAAGAGTCATGCAACGCAGGGCCTATCTCATCACCGGCCAATTAAAATAATGAATGGAGGTTTTTGATGCGTCCCGATAGATTTCCAGTGTTTTACTGTGACAACAGCCCCCTAATTATTTTCTCCTCACTGTGTACAGAGGCCATCAAAAGAAATAACTTTTTGCTCTTGAGAAAACGGACGTTTATCTGCTCATTATGAGATTTTCTCTCTCTGAACAGTTCCTTTATTTATTTATTTATTTTTTTTCATGTGTCCTAACTTCAGCAAAAGCATATTGCATCTGCAGTGAAACATTAAGTGGGTGAAGTATTAGGCTATGTTAAAAGTGCTTGGCATTCGGCTTTCAGATTCGGTGAGGGAAGTTCATATTCTCGCGGACGCACCTGCATTTTCTGGCTTGAGCCAATCGATATCCCAAAATTAATTCAATTCACGTGCTGCAATATTCAGATTTCCTCATACACCAGTGACCGTGAGGTTGCATCAATGAGGATAAATGAATAAAAACAAAAATAGATTGTTTAAAAATAGATTGGAATATGACTATTATGGTTGCTTGTTTTTTGTTTGGAGTGTTTTTAGCATGTTCATTTCTGGTTGCTAGTGGTTTCTAGGTGGATTAGTAATATTAAAAAAAAAATATATATATATATATATGCAAGTTAACATTATAACTATGGAAAATTATGACTGGCTTTTAAAAGGAAAAATGAATATGTTTACAGCATTTATTAACCTAAGCTATACAGTTCCATTCAAAAGTTTTTTTTTTTTTTTCCAAAAAACTTTAAAGGGGTCCTATTATGCTCTTTTGTAACTTTCTAGATCTTTTTAATGCCTAAACATACACACTACACACTGACTAAAATTAAAAAAGGGAAAAAGCATAATAGGACCCCTTTAAAGTCTCTTATGCTCACCAATGTTGCATTTATTTGATTTAAAAATATATATATATAAAATAATAATAATACTACTACTAATAATAATTTATTAATTAAATGCAAGCTAAATTTTCAGCAGCCATAACTCCAGTCTTCAGTGGAAATCATTATAATATTCTGATTTGCTGCTCAATCAATATTTCTTATTATTATCAATGTCGAAAGCTGTTGTGCTGCTTCATATTTTTGTGGAAACCGTGATACTTTTAGTTTCAGAATGTATTGATGAATAGAAAATGAATAGAAAGTTCAAAAGAACAGCATTACAATTAACATATTCATAAATTAGTAAAAATAATAATAATAATGTTGTTCACTAGTTCATGATGGCTAATGCATTTACTATTGTTAATAAATTGAACCATGTGAAGTGCTGATCCACATCAAGATCCTTCTCTCTCTCAAAAAAAAAAGAAAAATAAATGTAAATTCAATCATTTAGAAATTTATTTGAACAGCTTTTCTTCAATTAACTGCACAATTTAAGGTATCCCTTTAAAAAATAATTGTTTGTTGCGGATCAAAATTGCCTGGGGAAAATATTTTGGTGCATTCCGCAGTGCGGAAAAAAATGCTTAATTGCTGTAATTAGCTTTCATGTTTATCTCCACAGCTAGTCCTGACTTGAACTTTTTATTGGAGAGCTTTAACAATGTCAACTGCATCACTGTCTACAAGATTGTAACCAGGCTTGTTTTGTTACTAGTGGCACACCTGCTTGCTTTATTATGGTAATTTGTGTGTCTGGAGGGAGGATTTCATGAAGGTCTGGATACTTTATCTCAGTTCTATTGTGTGGCGTTTTCACAGAAAAAGAATATGCAATTAAGAATCATGACAAAGAGGGTGGGTTCAATCTAAAGTATTTAGTCCCATTGTTACATTTTGAAAGCAGTTTGGTCTCTTGCCAGGTATTTAATGTTTTCGATTGTGCATATAACTTTCATGCTTTCACATATTTTTGAACATAAGTTTCTGCATAGGCATATATTAAATTCTTCGAAAAAAATATTCAGGCTATTGTCTGCTATCAAGGCATGCTGTCACTCTACATGGGGTAAGTTGTCACAGTGGGAAACTACATATTATAGACAGTGTTGGGGAAAGTTACTTTTAAAAGTAATGCATTACAATATTGCGTTACTCCATAAAAAAGTAACTAATTACGGTACTTAGTTAATTTTTATGGAAAGTAATGTGTTATGTTACTTTCGCGTTACTAATTAAATATGAGCAGGGCTTGATTGTTTTTAATATATGACGCTCTGTTTATAGCAAATGTAAAAGCCCTTTCACACCAAAAAGTGTAAGTAGAACACAGTAGAACACAGGAGAATAAGGTTCAACACTCTTCAGCAATAAATAAAAAACAATAATGCATTACAATATTGCATTACTCCATAAAAAAGTAACTAATTACGGTACTTAGTTACTTTTTATGGAAAGTAATGTGTTATGTTACTTTCGCGTTAATAATTAAATATGAGCAGGGCTTGATTGTTTTTAATATATGACGCTCTGTTTATAGCAAATGTAAAAGCCCTTTCACACCAAAAAGTGTAAGTAGAACACAGTAGAACACAGGAGAATAAGGTTCAACACTCTTCAGCAATAAATAAAAAACAAAAAAAAACAATGAAGCACAATTGTTAGTTTATCTAAAGTCATTTTTGCTTATTAGTATGGTTGAACTGGATCATCAAAGGTCAGCAGCAAAGACATTGGTTAATAAAATGGGATTAGATACATTTGTGTTATTTAACATATTTAATTATTGCAGGTTTGAGCCATATTCTGAGTTTGCATTTCACTGTTTTAATTCATTTTGATGAATACTAAATCTGTTTTTTTGCGAGTGGGATGAATTAATGCACACATTTAGTCTAGAACTACAGTAACATCATGTTCACAGAGCGCACACAACGCCTCTGTACTTCCGATTTCTCCCAGTATGGGGACAGGAGACTTGTCAGTCATAATGGAAAAACAAAGTAACTGGCGTTACTTTTTTGAAACATTTTAGATATTTTCTTGTAAATTAAAAAGTAATGCGTTATTTTACTAGTTACTTGTAAAAAAGTTATCTGATTACGTAACTCGCATTACTTGTAATGCGTTACCCCCAACACTGAATATAGACTATTTAATGGCTTTTCATATAACTTTAGGCAGCAATTAGAATAATCCAATGGGTATAAGTTGAAATTGACTCTTAACTCTGGAAATCATGCCTGATATTGCTTGTGAATGTCATGTGAACTTTCATCTGTAATATTAGAGCTTAACATTGATACCTGCCACTTAATTTATTACTTACCCTACTGCTCCAATAAATATTGCTAGGTTTACCATGTACATGTATCAAATTACAATAGTTTTACCACTACAATGACAAATGCTATCTTTATTGCTTTCTGAGAATTGCACAAATGAAGTGTGCAAGTGTAGGCGTTGTACTTTTTGTTTTGTTTTGTTTAAATTGTGAAGACTCGTCGCAAACCAAGTTTATAATAGTCATTTGAGTTGCACTGATTTTAATTTGTAGATCCACTAAAACTCAACAAATCTCAGTTAAATATACCATCTCTAAAGTGACAAAATGTTGGATGAGTGCTTCATAAGAATATGATTTTTGAAAATTTTACATAAAATACTGTAACTAATTTAATGATAGAAGTTATGAGTCCTTGAGACAAATGTGTTCCTCATGAGAACAATTATTGTTTTGTGAAATCTTTACTCTCTATTTCAAACGAGGTAGCAGGGCTGACTGATTTGTAATATCTCAAATTGAACCGCTAGTTTCTAGGCAACCATACATCCCATCCAACCCATAATTACCTAAAATGCAATTAGTTACAGATCCTTCATGCATGCAAAGTTTGGTGAGTTTTCAACATTTTCAAAAGTTATAGCTGTTTGAAGTGCAAACAATAATAACTGCTTTTCTCTTTCCTAAATAATACAAGTTTTGAGAAAAACAATATATATGTATATTTATTCATTTAGTACCTTTATTTAACCAGGAAAAGACTCACTGAGATTAAAATCTCTTTTCCAGGAGTATCCTTGCCAAGATAGGCAGCCGAGTTTGCATATACAAATAAACAACATAGTTACAACATACAATACAAAACCAACATGTAAAAAACAATTACACACCGTTAAGTTGCTCTCTAGATTACATAGTAAATACTTAAAATAATTATAAGGCACCAAGTTTGTAACGTCATCTCCTTCATCTCCTTTTTCATTAATTCATTCTAATTGATTAATTAATTAATGCATTCATTCATTCATATGCACCAATGTTACTCACCCTTGTGACAGTTAGCCCTGGTCTCTCCTGTATGCAGTTTACCATGTCTCAAATTGCCTCTACCCTCTTCACTTCAGCACTGAGTAAAACCTTTCAACTGTTTCAGACGTTGTTCATAACAGATAAATCTAGCTGAGTTTTATTTAGACCTGACAAAGCAGGTCTGCTGTGACTGCTCACATTCATTAATGTGAATCGTAAAACAGTTATTTGTGTCTGAATGTGGGAGTTTGTGTCTCTGAATGTATATATAAGTGTATATGTGGAGCCTGCCGAGGTAGACGTGGGTATATCTTGTTATCAACTCCAGATGTCATGCTTTGTAATCCCAACATTGGTTTCTCTCCTCTCCCATCCCCTCCAACACCATCTACCATGGTTTTCCTGAGCAGCTGAAGCTCAGCCCTCCCATTGTGAATCTGAGACAGGATTGAAGAGAAATGAAATAAACTTGGAGTCCCGCATATGGGAATAGGGGGGAGATTAACCTAATTTGCAGAGCATGTGAAATATTAATACAGTCTCCTTTTAAAACCCTCCCAATAATCTGAGCTGTGAAGAGTCGTTAAAGAGTCAATTTGTGCAGTTTGTTCTGTTTCAAAAACAGGCACTATTTAACACTAGAACCACCAGAGCTGGTCGGACCAGCACATGACCAGTTAAGAACCAGCTAAGGACCAGCTTAAACCAGCAAAGGACCAGCATAAACCAGCTGGTCCTAAGCTGGTCCGACCAGCAAAGGACCAGCTTAAACCAGCTCAAACCAGCATCCCAGCTTCAAAACATATCTAACCAGCATATGCTGTTTTTTTCAACAGGGATGGCAAGACAAAAAATGTATAATTATACCAAAGTTTGACCAATTAGAGTAACGTGAGGCTAAAACATGTAAATCCAGTGTTTCCGGTCATAGCTATATGCAAAGATTTGATTTCAAAAACAGTATCATAGCTATTAAACTATTTCTTGTTATTATTTTAAATATGTATTTAACCTCAGAATGATTTTAAAGTAAGTCTGATTTTGTGGTGGCTTTGCTTCAAAGGGGACATCGGATGCCCATTTTCCAGAAGTTTGTATGCTTCTTTAGGGCAGTGGTAGAGAGCACTGGTATTCACTCCAAAATCAAAATGGCTTGATAATTTGACTGTTTAGGTTTTTGGGGGATTAAAAAAGGAGTGAATTTGTATCATTGTAGGGTGGTTGTGTCCACACACTGCTAAGACACATTTATATGCAAATGAAGATATTTTGCATCCAATGTCTCCTTTAAAATTAAAATATTATAATCTTAATTCAAGTGATGAAGGATTTCGAAAGTCTGACAGTTATCAGTGTTGAGCACATATTGTAAGTTTAACCCTGCCTGGTTTACATGTTTGAAAATGATTAACAGTTGAAAATATTAGAAATTTAGAAAAGTAATCAAAAAGTAATAAAATGTAATCAGTTACATTACATTTATAAAGTAATTGAAGAGTTACACTACTTATTACATTTTAAGTAGGGTAACTTGTAATCTGTAACCTATTACATTTCCAAAGTAACCTTCCCAACACTACCTTCCATAAATCGCCTTTTTTTAGTCATTTTTACTTTATTTATGAAACTGATAACCGCTAAATCAGTGAGTGAAAGGCGTTGCCTAGAAATGTACAATGTTAAAAGCGGCAAGAAAATGACAGCACAAAAAAAATGCATTAGCCTATATAGGTGGGTAAATTTGACCTGCTGGCGCTTATAGGTATAAAAGCCCCATTCTTTTATCTGGTTTTATCTAAATCATTTTTAACAACATTGGATTGTAAATTACATAATTTTAGTAAAAGTAAATGACTGGGAGACTTGAATGTTTTATTTTAAATATTTTATGTACATTTGAAAAACTTAAAAATTTACCCCGTGGCGGTTCTATGTTAAAAGCTTAGTTAGTGGCCTTGTTGTTTGTGGCCTACATAGATCAGTCTTGAAAGGAAGCATCCAAATTCATACCGGACCTCACAGGTGACTCATTTAAAACAGTAAGTTTGTGCACTGTCCATATCCATCCATCCATCCATCCAAATAGTATTAAATAAAAATGTATGATTAATTGTGGCCAATGTGTTTTAGAGAAAAAAAAGAACCTTTTATTTCATAATGAGATTTTCCCCCATTTTAAATTCTTATCCTCCAATAAAACGTCAGATTTTTGTGAAATTTTAAAATAAAAAAGATTAACGATGCAGATTTATTTTCTCAGCCTTCTTTGATCATATTTACCAAGGGAATAAATAATTTTGGGTGAGCACAACTGTATATATCCTGTTTGGTACATGGATCCAAATTCAGTAAAATATCAGGATTGTAAAAAAAAAAGAAAAAAAAAAAGCATTCTCAATTAAATTCTGAATGACACAACTTTTGGCACAAAAATTGCACAAAAATGTTACTATTAATTATACAAAATAGATTAATATTTTTTATTCCACAAGGATGCATTAAATTGATAGAACAGGCAGTGAATGTCAGTTTTATATTAGTATATATTTAGTATATATATATATATAAGTTCACGTCTTGCAATGAGGACATCTACTATGTTTTTTTATTTATTTGTTTAGATGGAGCTTGACAGACGTGGTAAAAAAAATAACAGCAGATGCTTGGAACAACATGGTGATGAAGGGGGAAATACATTTTTTCAGGTCTAAACTATTATTTTAAAATACATCTTTTAATTTAAGAACAAGAGTAGGAAAATCAATTCTTATATTAGCAGAGTTCTAGCCCTCTTAATTAATATCTTCAATAGCAGCATAAATTAATTTACTCCAAGGATCTACAAAAAGACATGGAATTGGAACGAGTCAAGCAATAAGCTCTGTGAACAAAATTTGTAGCTCTGCTTCTGAGAGTTGCAACATACTGAACTTTTAGAAGAGTAAATTGTTACAAGCAAAAAGCCTGTTTTGAGGCACTTTAATCATGTGTGAATTAATTGTCTGCTGATCCATATCTTCACAAACAAAGGGATCGTTGGCATGTGTTTTAAAGCACCACCAGAGTAAACATTTTGTGCACTTACAGAACTTATTTGTTAAGGCTTGGGTTTTGAAAACCTTTTCAAAAAATGTACGGATCAAACTTCAACTCATATATCAGCGACTTTGAGGAAATGTGTGCCACAATAATTGGACAATATTCTGGAGACCAGAATATCATAGACACTTTTGGAAATGACACATTTGTCTTGGGTTAGTAATCAACCACATAGTAAGACACCTTTGGAAATGACACATTTGTCTCGGGTTAGTAATCAACCACATAGTAACAGCCCATAGTTCCCTAGCAACTACATAGCAATGCCTTAGCAACCACTCCAAAAACATAATTGTGGCGTATTGCGGCTACGACTTACAACTCCCAAGTCTAGGTTTTCAGTGTAGATTTCATAAGACTTTTTAGCTCAGAGATATAACATTGTGGCCAATATTTTAGTATTAGTTAGGGTATAAGGTCTGCTTGTTGATAATGTAGATCTTATCTCAATTGAGGAAGAGCAGAAAGATTGAAAAAAATAAAACATAAATTGTCATTCATCACCATGGGATATGTGCATAGAAATGACAAATTTCCATTCCTCTCAGCTAAAATTACAGCTCACAATTTAGAGAGTGATAATAGCGTTGAGCTAATGTGTGCCAGGTTGTTATATGCAGGTGGAAATGATAATTTTACAGGTTGGATGTGAGAGGCATAAAACAGTAAAACGGAATTATTACAAGAAGTTTAGAGTAATGAGATTCTGTTATGGACTGAGGGCGAACATTTACCTCATTTTAACCTTAAATATTCACTGAACGCTTTTTCAGAGAACACGAGAAATAATGAAATACATTATGCTTGTGGTTCGCATGGAGTGTCAGGTTTAACAGCATGTGAGGATGTGAGAGGTTGTGCTTGGTGCTTGTCTTGACACCAGAATTGCTTTACAAGTATGACAGCTGTCAGGAAAAACAAAAATAAGAATGGGAAAGCTGCCCATATTTAACAGCAGAAAGTAAACATCCAACCAGGTATCATAAAGAGGTCAGGGATTAAAATATGATATGGTGCATTTTGGATCGGTAATTGGCTTTACCATTAAAAATCCAAGGCATATTTGTCTTTAGACATCATGTTAAGGGTATTAAAGGAATAGTTAGGCCAAAAATAAAAATTTACTGAACATTTACTCAACCTTAAGCCATCCAAGATGTAGATGAGTTTGTTTCTTCATTATTTATTTATTCATTTATTTATTTATTTGTTTGTTTATTTGTTTGTCTAACTGACAGGTTTTATTAATTTCTTTAATCTCTTATTTTTAATTAGCTAAGAAATCAAATACACTGCTGGAAAATAACCAATAATTTGTATTCTATATTTTTGTCTTATATTTTCCTAATGACAATTTTATGATTGGTTAATAGGCTATAGGCTATTATGAACACTTTTTTTTATCACAGAATAAGGCAGGAAATATATTTTTATACTTTCTATACTAAATTATATGTCACTGCATTATTCAGATACTTTATTTATCACCTGGAGATGACTTGAAAAACGCACATAAACCATATATTTTCTCAATTGTGTGTTTATTGTCTTCACGTTTCATCAGTCAAATATTTCTGCTTTTTATTCAGCTCAGCTACAGCAGATATTGGTTTGCCTACAGCAATAGCTGGATGCTTTTGTCCATATAGGGATTTCCTGCACGTCATACGTTATTACTTTTATGAGTCCGTTTTGAGTATGAATGAAGCATACACTGCCTGAGAGTGTTCAGTGTAGCGCCTGGACAAATCAGACACACAATTATTCATTATATTTAACAAATAATCCAACAACTAGACTGGGTGCCGAGACATCTGTGAACGACCCCTAGGCCCCTGGTTACCATGGTAACCAAGACACCTCTGCCAGACCAGATAAACTTTATGACTTTAAAGTATGTAGAGAGAATATCCCCCTACTTAATTCCCTCTAAAACAGACACATTATAGGAAATGACTTATTTCATTAAATCATAGCAAAAGCAGTCTGTAAATGATCATGCACATCCCCAGAACATTGAGTGTCATTACTGTTTGTGTAGTGTTTTTGTATTGTATACTGTTTTATGCATGTGTTATGATAGATCACTAGTTAACCCTTAAATGCATGAATGTTTCGCCAATCATTATTACATATTCGGGTCTTTAGCGACCCGGACCTATATATCCAGCACGGATGGATCTCTGAACTCTCTTGATATTTTAAGAACAATTACAGAATAATAAAATAAAGCATATTTTGTTACCTTTTGGAACTTAAAAGGGTTCAATTTGAGCAGATGATTTTATCATTGCTGTCATCTTCAGAGCGCACGTCCACAGTACATTCAGCATCTGGCTCATATTCACGATATCAGCCATATTCTCAACACTATCGTTTTCAATGTCTCAATATTTTGATCACTGGCAGCTTATTCACCACATCCAGCATCAAATGACAGTGACATTTATATTCCATTGCGTATAGTAATTGCTCTGCAGTAAAGCCATTCAAACCATTTCAATTTTTGCTGATGATATTCGTTTGTTTTATGCCTGCGGTAATTATGAGTGAAACGTCACGTCATCATTGTGTATCAAACCATGCCACCTTGAGGAAAAAAGATGCATTGCACATATTGAGTCATCAGATATGTAAATATAGTTGCGCAGGAAAAAATACTTACACATTTACATACCTCGGGTCTCTAGCGACCCTATACACTTTTTACAAAAAAATTATCAGAAAACTGGCATTCTTTTATATTTTACTGTTTTTTCTTGTTATATTGTTTATAATTGATAGATTGAGGAATACTAAGAAAGTTGACATCTAACTTTAAAAAAAAATGAAGGAGGGAGAGGGTAGAGACTGATGTCCTGGGTCGCTAAAGACCCGAGGTATGCATTTAAGGGTTAATATAACCTCATCCATAACATGTTTGGTATCTATGAGCTCCAAATTACGTTTCCTATTTGTTGATTTTCATGACATATTAGTATTATAAGTATCTTGAAGATTCTTCTCTAAAGCACCCAATCAAGTTTCATATGCAAAACACCATGCTAGAGACAAAGGATCGTAAAATGTCTCTCCAAATGTACCATTCCTCATAGGCTCCCTCAAATCCTGAGGGTGTGACATCCTCACACTTTAAATTTCACTGATCACAAGATTAGGGGTGCGTTTCCCAAAAGCATCGTTAGCTAACTTTGGTTGTTAGTTCCATTGTAACGATGGAACTTGCGACCATAGTTGATTTTGGGAAACGCACCCCTGGGCGGTTCTGTTAGAGTCTGAGAAGATGAAGGTGCTGAGCTAGAAGTCTTCAAGGACCCATACGTTTGTGCGAGGCTGTGGCCTTGTCTTTCCATTTGCCAAAGATCCTCGGATCTCAGTTGATGTCTCTCTAGCTCTGCGCACTTCTCTCATCACTTTCCATCTGGGAGAAAAATTCTCCTGACCCCCACTGAGTCAGAATAACATCTTTTAGAGTTCATCACTCTTTAAACCCGGAAGAACGTGATTGCGACTCCAACACCACTGAACCTCCAATCCATCATCACTTTCATCTGAGACTGCATCCAGATGCTCAATCAACGGCCAAGGCAATGCAAGTATCGTACATTTAACTAAACGAAACAGAGGTAGCTGTATAAGCTGTAGACCCCATTATTAAACGGCGCTGATGGTATTCACTCAGGTGGTTAACTGACTCATTTTTCAGAACTGCATTCTCTGGTTTCACTAATGGTTTCATTCATCCACCTCAACTTCCCCATGTATGAGTGATTGTATGTTTGTTTGTTTAGATTATTTATGTATTAGTGTTTAGTTAATAAACTTTTGTGCACAGATTACATGAGTTTCTGGTTCTGTCACCGTTAGACAGTGTCCATTTTATGATCTGATCTATAGCTACATGCTTTAATGCATTGATACTGTAAGAAAGTTATTTTCTGTGTCCACGAAAATATCCATTGTTAGATTTGATTTGAAATTATACTGAATGTTCACTGGACGAACAGATTAGTTGATTGTAATATTAATTCTGCTACAGTTACTACTGGCAGCTGCGGTAAATAATTGTAATGAATTATAATTAATTGTAATTATTTATATACATTTCCCTTTTGA
This sequence comes from Sinocyclocheilus anshuiensis, assembly GCF_001515605.1. Taxonomy (NCBI): domain Eukaryota; kingdom Metazoa; phylum Chordata; class Actinopteri; order Cypriniformes; family Cyprinidae; genus Sinocyclocheilus; species Sinocyclocheilus anshuiensis. Next base: position 355,572 of record NW_015544316.1, on the reverse strand, counting down.
GCTAATTTGCTACATCAGCACTCCATGTTCACATCGTTTCATTCTGGATACGAATAAAACGTCAGGGCATGCATAGACTATCCTGTAACTTTGAATTTAAATATAGATTTATTTACACTGTCCCGTGACAACCTCTACATGAACACACCTGGCTAAATAAAGTCTGGGGGACGAATTTACATTTTATTAAAATTAAATATTTATTAAATATTAAAAATGCAGCTAACGTAGTTCTACACACAGCAATATAAACAAAGGTGCCTGTTCTCTTTTATACTTGCTATTCGATTGAGAAAAGTTTAACAAGCTTCGAGGGGTCTTGTCTTTTTTATGTTATGACAAAAAAGTATTCATACTTTGAACTATTATTATTACAGTATGCATTTTAAAAACGTGGAGTGTAGGGCTGCACGATTAATCAAATGCGATTGTCATGCGCATGTTGATAGTAGGTGTGTTTGAGTAGGGTTGGAGCTGAACTCTGCAGGACTGCGGCTCTCTAGGACCGAACGTGCCTACCCCTGGTCTAGGCTATAGTCAAAGTTCAAATGTAATATTAAATATTAATTATAATATAATAAACAGGATGTGTTATCTCAGTTGAGAGATTAAATCCCTGAAAAAACTTTGAGCAAAAAAAAAAAAAAGCCAGAGATGTTAATATTATAAAAGTTATTGTCATATATGTGTCCTCTTATGTCAGGTTCTTATTTAATTAATAAACTCAATCGAATAAAAATACGTGCTGGCTATTAACAATCAAATAAAATCACTATCAGCAAAATTCATAGATGGATTGTGCATAAATGTTAAGTTTAAATATAAGGTTTTAATGTAGAAATATTAAATGATTGCAAAAATGAAATAAGCTACTTTTTAAAATATGAAACTACAAACGCCAGTAGGTGGAAGTAAGTGACTGTCTTAATGAGTTGAATCAACCGATTTATTTAAAAAGCTGATTCATTTAACTTTGCAAACAACTGATTGAATAATTTGCTGGTCCGTGTAACGCTGAGGAACAAAACACTGTTGTTCGGAGACGTAGCGGTTCTGCTGTTTGTTCTATTTTCGCAAAAGTAAACGGGCAAAGGCGGGGCCCCCTACAAGGCGGGGCCCATGGGCTGCAGCCCACTCAAGCCCAATGGTAAGTCCGGCCGTGGTCACAGTATATTAATGTATTGATATTTTGAGCACAGCCCTATTTAAAACCTTGTTCCATGTGCCCCTTTTATACTTTGAGCACCTGCCCCTGCAAAGGTGTCTGCACGGCCCTGGAAGCAACGGTTTAATGATGGACTTGTTTCTTACAAACACAGATTTTTTTCTTTATAAGGTACTATTTGATGGTCTGAAGTCATGTGGATTGCTTGTGGATGATTGTGATGTTTTTATCAGCTGTTTGGATTCTGATGGCACCCATTCACTGCAGATAATCCATTAGTGAGCAAGTGATGCCATGCTAAATTTCTCCAAATCTGTTCCCATGAAGAAACAAACTCATCTACATGCTGAATGGCCTGAGGGTGAGTAAATTTGCAGCAACTTTTAATTTTTGGCTGAACTATTCCTTTATGTTTTTGATTGGTATTTGCCTAAACCCCAAAACCAAGTGTTCACGTTTTAAATTAAGAGGTGTTGCATCTGTCACAATCATTAAATGACACAAATGGTTCGGAACAAGGGAATTATGCAGACCACTTCATTTACAACCCAACCGTATGCCTGCATACAGCATGTTATTGGGGAAAACAAAGTGCACTAATCTAACAAGAAACATGAATGGACTGGCAACCTCAGTTACAATGGAACATTTTCAAGTGCATAATTAGTTTGGGTTGACTATAGCTAACAGTTGGTTAGGTGCATCTGTATGCCATTCTAAGAGCCTTGAGGTATCCTTTTTCTGCAATCCATTTGAGCTCAAACAACAGCCCTAAGTGGGTCGGCATCTCTTTTAGCAAAATGTCTGACTGCAATCTGAGTCGCACATTTAGTATGTGTGAAGCTCTGCCAATGACCAAGAAACCTGGCAGGCTGTTACAACTTCCTTTTGTTATGTGTGACTGAATGCATGTTTGTGCAGTTATATTTTGGTCTTTGAGCAAAAGTCACAGATTGAAACTGGGTTGGCAATCTTATTCACAACTGTTATATTAAATAATGTAGCTAAATATGCAATATGTGCATTTCAGTTATATATTTATATTTGTGAATGTATAATGATTGATTGATTGATTGATTGATTGGAAGAAGTCTCATATGCTTACCATTTACCATTGATTTATTTGGTCAAAAATACATGGGGAAAAAAAACAATAATATAGCAAAATATTACATTTTAAAAGAACTGTTTTCTATTTTAATAATTTCAAAATGTGCTTTATTTCTGTGGTTGCAATGCTGCAATTTTAGCAGCCATTTCTTCAGTGTCACATGGTCCATTAAACATTTTACAAAAATCGTGTGTGTGTACTTTCCATGTCCAAATGTGTGTGGACATTACACATTTTCTATACATGTGTATTGCCAGGTAGTTGGTTTTATAACAGTTCTCTGGAAGCTCCGTTTGACTGTGTGAGGTTGTGTGCGCAGTCTGTTTAGACACACTTGATATGGTGCAAAGCCAATATAAACATGGTGGTCATGCCTGGTGGTCTGTGTGTCACAAATTAAGTGTTGAAGTCTGTTACTGATCACAGTCCATAGTTCACTTACGTCACGTCCACAAAGCAGTGGGACTGTTTTACATGACATTACAATTGTTTACTTACACAGTGTTTATATATGGGCTCTTGTTAGCTTCATCTGAAACAAGCTTTATTTCTGCAGATAAAGAGCAGGCTATGGTTAACTGTAGAATAAATACATGAATAATTAAAGAATGTTTGCTCTGACATTTTCCATAGCATCTAATCAGTGATCAACGATCTGTCTCTGGATCACTATCTGAGCAGGTCATGGATTTTATCATCATAACATTAAGCTAAGCAGATGCTAAGCGAGCATTCATGTTGTTGGATGCTTTGATGCAGATCCAGGAATAAAAACTGTTATGCTACAACATAATAAATGTTTATAAAGCACTGTAGGCTGTGTTTTTGTTCCTAATGCACAGTTGTATATTGTTTAACCATAAGTTAAACTGCATTGGTAACATCTTCCCAGCAAGCACAAAACATTTTAACAGCAATGGTGCAGGTTGGTAGCATTGCAACCTAAAACGTCCTGAAACCAAAGTGCAATATTGTGGTTTACATTTTAGAATTGCCGAAAATGATTAGTGTTAACTCCAGCTTTCAGAAAATTTAAAAGTTAAACAATTGTTTTAATTAAATGTAATTCCAAGATTAGGCCATGGTAAGTAGTATGCCATGCAATTTTTGAAGTTTTTTGAACGTCAGTGAATGTTTATTTATTTATTATAATTTTAACACCCAAAGGTCATCATATTATATCTGATATACAGTTGTAACAGGACGACTGAGACGAGAGACGTGCGGATCCATACGCATAACTTTATTCAGAGACATGGTCAAAACACAGGCAAGGTCGAACACCAGCAAACAGGTATGGTACAGACGAGACACAAGAGTAATCCTAAAACAGGCGTGGGTTGATCGACGGCGAACTTAATCCTGAGGGTGATGCGAACGGGGAATCCAGAAACAGAAGATAGTCCAGGCGAAGTGCAAACACAATCCGAAAGAGCAGGCAAAGGGTTAATCCAAGACAGGCTATAAACTACAGGACAATCAGAGATCAGATAGGACGAGATAAACCGGGCTAGAATCAAGACTCAGGTAAAACAGGTAATAAACTGGACAGACTAGACTTGAACTCAGGAAACACTGAATGGCTCCGTAAAGTTGCTATCACTAGGAGAGTGATAAACGCAGAGAATACTCGGCAATCCGAAAGAGGAAGTCTAAGGCTTATAAAGCGTGTGTGTGTGCAGCTGTGTGTGTGTAATCAGTGCAATGGATGATGGGAACTGTAGTCCAGAGTGGCATGTAACAATCTGTGTAGTGTGAGAGTCAATGTAATGGAAGAGCGATCTCTGGTGGCGAGCGGATGGAAGTCCATTGGCAGGATTTGTGACATATATATATATATATATATATATATATGTATATATAAATATATATGATATAGTGATATAAAACTGATGCATTCAAAATTAAATAAATAAATAAAAACATTGAACAATGAATAATACTGTTATGAAGAAGTTAACCAATGCACTGACATGCTGATCAATGTGCATTACATTTAAATATTAAATTAAAAAAATAAATACATGAATGGAATTGTTACATTCAAAATAATCTCTATTTTTTTGTTGAACAATGTTGATCAACTCAAGACATGTAAACAATATATTTTATTTGTGAACGTGTTCAGCTATTCTTTTGAATAGTTAACTTTTAACTATTTTAGAATTTTTCGGATCATCAGTCATCAAAGCTCGGTAAAAATTGGTCACAGACACAGAGATTTACATTAAATTTCACCAAGCTGATTACTCACTAAAAACGCCCACAGATCGTGTTTTCATGGCATTTTAAGTCTGATTTTGACGTATAAAAATTATATCTAAGTTGTGTGAGTTGTTTACTTATTTTTTTTTTATTAGTCTTCCCATTGACGCCACTATATTGTTCATTCAGACTGATTTGTGAATGCTGAACGCGCACAAACTCAAGAGGCGGGATTTATCGCATGAACCAATCACAGCCGAACATCATTTCACGATGGATGCATTGCCTTCTCTCACGTGACATTCCCCCATTCCCCCAGATCAGAGGACTCGTAAGCCAGGGAGATAGCTTCAACTATCCACCTGCTTAATGTCTGCTTGGTTGCTGGGAGACCTCTCTTGGGCGGACCAAATCAGACAAAAAGTTGATAATTTTCCCTCCACAAGGCAGCTCTGTGGATGTAGGTGTCCAGTGCTCTAACTGGACACACCAAATTAAGCTTTTCTTGGTCTGGCTCCCGGATTGGAGGAGGACAGAATGCCTGCACCACTATGGGGCATGGAACAACAGTGGGCACCTTCAGCACATAGCCCGGCCTCGGGTGTAAGAAGGTTTTCACTATTCCTTGTGCAAAGTCAAGACATGATGGGACCACGGAAATGGCTTGAAGGTCACCAACTCTCTTGAGAGACGAGATGGCTAATAGGAACACTGTCTTTAGTGTCAAAAACTTTTCCAAAACCTCCTCTAGAGGATCAAAAGGGGCCTTATTTAACCAGTCTAGGACCATGGCCTGGTCCTATGCCAGGACCCTAGTGCAGAGTGCAGGAAACGTGTCACCAACGGGTTCCTTCCCAATGACTGACCATTCAAAAGGGTGTGGTAAGCAGATATAGCCGTCACGTATACCTTAAGGGTGGAGGGAGATAACCCTGCAAAGTAACGTTCTTCCAGGAACTCTAGCACTAAACCACCCGGGCAGTTAACTGGGTCCAGCTGACGATCTCCCTACCATGAAGTGAAACGCTTCCACTTCAGGGAGTACAGTTTCCTCGTGGAGGGAGTTCTGGAGTGGAGAATGAGTTGTGCCCCCTCAGAGGCCACAACCATGTATCAAAGTAACTCAAAAGGGAAATGTATATAAATAATTATAATTAATTATAATTAATTACAATTATTTACCTCAGCTGCAAGTAGCAACTGTAGCAGAATTAATATTACAATCAGCTAATCTGTTCGTCCAGCGAACATTCAGTGCAATTTCATATCAACTCTAAGAAAGGTTATTTTCGTGGCCACAGGAAACAACTTTCTTACAGTAACAATGCATTAGAGCATGTAGCTATAGATCGGATCATAAAAGGGACACTATTCACAAGCGGTGACAGAACCAGAAACTCATGTAATTTGTGCACAAAAGATGTATTAACTTAACACTAACACATAACTAATCTAAACAAACAAACATACATCACTCATACATGGGCGGAGTTTAAATGGATGACCGAAAGCAGTTAGAGAAACGAGAGAATGCAGTTATGGAAAATAAGTCAGTTAACCACCTGAGTGAAACCATCAGCTTTGTTTTAGAATGGGGTCTACAGCTTATAATAAACCTCTGTTTCGTTTAGTTAAATGTACAATACTTGCATTACCTTGGCCATTGAACGAGTGTCCGGATGTAGTCTCGGATGAAAATCTTGATGGTTTGGAGGTTCGGTGGTGTTGGAGTCGCGATCACGTCCAACGAGTTGGTGTTTTTTCAATATATGCTTCAGACACGGGTCACGACGAGGCGTTCCCCATAGCGACCCCTAGAGGACGCAGTGTCTCGTTCCCTACTCAGGGAACCATGGTTACATAAGTAACCTGAGACGTTTTCTCCCAGATGGAAAGTGATGAGAGAAGAGCACAGAGCTAGAGAGACAACAGCTGAGATCCGAGGATCTTTGGTGAATGGAAAGACAAGGCCACAGCCTCGCACAAACTTAGGGGTCCTTCAAAGACTCTAGCTCAGCATCCTCACCTTCTCAGAATCTAAAAGAACCTAGACTGAAGGCGGGTCACTGATGTGATTGTCTTTATCTTTTATATCTTTTGATCAAAGAGCCAATGGTGTCTTGAACTTTTGAGGGAAAGTTTATGACTCTTTGTCTCCAAGCTTGGTATTTTGCATATGTAACTGGATTGGATGTTGATATACAAACTATTAAAGATTCTTAGAACACCAATATGTTGCATAGGTATCAACATATAATGTACACTCTCATTTAGTTCATTAGAATACGAATTCATAGACCTAACATGCAAATGAGAGGATATTAACTAGTGATCTATCATAAGCATGCATAAAACAGTATACAATACACAAGACCATATACAAGAACGTGATAATCATACACAATTACCTTGGAATATGCATGATAGGACGGTCATAGAAAAACTGTCTATGAATTAATGAAATATGTCATTTCCAGTGGTGGAAAGAGTACTGAAAAAATATACTCAAGTAAAAGTACCATTACCTTCCAAAAAATTGAGTGTGAGTAGAGTAAAAGTATTGTCCAAAAAACTACTTGAGTAAGAGTAAACATGTAGCCTATTTAAAAGTACTCATGAGTATTGAGTAGTGAGTACTGAGAGGTATCCCAGTTGCCATGGTAACCAGGGGCCTGGAGGTCATTCACATTTAGGCACCGAGTCTGGTGTTGGGTGAGGGGGTTTGCTGGATTATTCATTAAATATAATGAATAAATGTGTGTTTGATTAGTCCAAATGCTACACCCACAATTTCCACAACTCCAGACAAGGATGAACAATTGTGCTGCCAGAAGGTCCCTCCTTATCAGAATCTCCCATGGAGACACGTCGAGAAAGGACACAAGGTCCTAGAACCACACTCAGGACAGCCACAACGGGGCTACTAGCAGTAGACTGACCCCATCCCGGCGGATTCTTTCCAGAACTCCCGGGAGCAGAGCATCTCCTGAGATGCAAATAGGTAGTGGTGCAACGGATCACAAAACTCACGGTTCAGATCATATTACAGATTTTGAGTCACAGATCGGATAATTTTTCGGATCAGCAAAAAAATAACTAATAAATAAATAAATAACATTTACTGAAAGCATACTTTAAGTACTTCTATACCACGGCAAAAACTACTAGCTTAACTAATAAAGTTAGTAATAAAACAAGAACAATTACACAAATCACAAGCATCTGAATACAATATAACAGATACAAATAAAGTCAGTAACAGTATGCAGGTGCAGAAATGTAATAATTAACTGTAAAATAACAATAGTGCTAACTGCACAAGTTAAATACAGATTGATTTTTGTTAAAGCTGTTATTTTGTTATTTGATTAGCAGACAGAAGCAAGTATTTCTTGGTTGCTGTCCCTTTAACACTAGAACCGCCAGAGGTCGCTGTATACCTAAAAGCGCCAGCGGGTAAATTTTACCCACGCACATGGCAACTGTATTTATATGGCTAAATAACATATTATTTCACTGTATTATGCTACTGTCTTCACAAAGAAGTGTCTAGAGTCATGAAATGATTATGTCTAGTCATCAACTATATTTTTTATCCTGTTGTTTTATGTTCCAAGACTTTTTAATGCAGGCTAAACTAATCCATAATGGTCAGTAGCCTAAGCTAAAAAAAAAAAAGTCTGCACTGACAACGGAAATTAGAAG
>NW_015544316.1:341722-347374 GCF_001515605.1 Sinocyclocheilus anshuiensis | reverse complement strand
CACAGCTTCACCTAAATATTTATTAATTTCTTTAGTTATATAATTTATAATTTGAATAAGAGAACAACACCATTAAACTTTGGGTAATAAAAAAAATTGTTTTATTCATTACATCATATAGATCTGATTTTTTATTTTCTTCAGAAAACAGCCAGAATAGAATAGCAACACAGTAGCGAACAATAAATGATATGGCAAGACAAAAATGTAATAATTAAACCAAAGTTTGACCAATTAGAGTAACGTTAGGCTAAAACATGTAAATATGATATCTGGATCACTGTCAGATGAGCCGTCAGATGCTGAGCCGACCCAGGACGCATAACTTACCATCAGACTCTCCATCACTCATGGCATTTAGTGTTTCTAATACCTACCTTCCATAAATCGTCTTTTTTTTTTGGTCATTTTGACTTTATGAAACTCATAACCGCTAAATGAAAGGCGTGAGTGAAAGGCGTTACCTAGAAATGTACAAAGTTAAAACATAAGCGGCAAGAAAATGACAGCGTGAAAATACATGCATTATATAGCGGGTAAATGTGACCCGCTGGCGCTTATAAGTATAAATGCCCCGTTTTTTAATCTGGTTTTATCTAAATAATTTTCAACAACATTGGATTGCAAATTACATAATTTTAGTAAAAGTAAATGACTGGGAGACTTGAATGTTTTATTTTAAATCTGTTATGTACATTTGAAAAACAGCCAGGGGTAAAATTTACGCCGTGGCGGTTCTAGTGTTAAGACCAAATGCACAGGCCTAATACTGACACACATCCGGTTTCTTTCTCAGCTGTTTACTTTCACTTAATACATAACCGACTGTGTTTAGAATACTTACCAAAACGGGTATTTTAACATATCTTTGTGTGTATGTGAAAGAGGAATGTTAAAATTGTTTGAAAGTGTAAATTGGCAAGAGAAAACGTGCAAATGATAAACTTTCACTCTTTGATGGTTAAACTTAACAGTCAATCCACAAATCACATGCATGCCGAACCGTGGGCCCTGGTCCATACGGATCACGGAACATCTACGATCTGTTGCACCCCTAAAAATAGGTCTACTTGAATCTGGCCAAAAACACTCAAAATCTGCCTCACAACACTGGGGTGGAGCCTCCATTCCCCGGAACCTTAACTGGATGTCTGCTCCCTGATTGAGGTACCCAGGGATATAAACTGCCTTCACAGAGAGCAGCTTCCCTTGGGCCCACAGGAGGATCTGGTGTGCCAGTTTGCAAAGTGGGCACGACCGCAGACCCCCCTGTCAGTTGATGCACGAGACCACCAATGTGTTGTCTGACCTCAGGCTGAGCAACCACTCATGATCGCTCCACAGCCCATGAAGGAAGCATCTGTCGTAATCGTTACGTGACGACAAAGAGCTCCTAACATGGGACCCTGTCACAGGAACTGAAGCTTCTTCCACATTACAAAGGCACGAAGGCATCGCCACGTGACCTTGATCAAGCGAAATGGGTTGCCTCTTGGGGAAAACCCCTTGGTCCTGAGCCACCACTGCAAGGGTCTCATGTAGTTCAGTATGCAGATGCCCTGGAGTCTGAGAGGAGCCAAGGCAGCATCCACACATTTGGTGAAAGTGCGGGAGTGGATGGAAACATGGAAATATGCGTCCTTCAAGTCTATGGTGACAAACCAGTCCTCAGACCTGATTTGCGTCACAATCTGTTTCAACATCAGCATCTTGAATCCGAATGTCTTGACAGAGTGATTGAGTTGGCGCAGGAGTGACGCAACCCCCCATCCTTCTTGTGAACAATGAATATCTGCTGTAAAATCCGAACTCCCTCTCGAGGGGAGGGACACGCTCTATAGCCTCTTTTCTCAGGAGGGTAGCCATTCTTGTTCCATCACCAGAGCCTGCTCGGAGCCCACCAGAGTAAGTGTGACCCCTTTGAATTTAGGTGGACGAGAACCAAATTGGATTCTGTAGCCTCTCTCAACATTCTGCAGGACCCACTGTGACACATTTGGCAGAAGTTTCAAGGCTGTCAGATGGTCTACTAAGGGAATCAGTCTCTCGAGCCTGACCTCTGGTGTACTTTGAGCAGTCAGCTCTGCACCCTGAAGCGAATGACCAGCAGGGAACAACTGAACTGCCCACTCTAATAATCTCCTTGGAGGCTGCAAGATTTCCAGAGCCACTACGGTGGACACTAAGAACTGTGCTTGCTGGAGACCACTGTGCCCAGAAGCACCGGAGGTGGCAGGGTTGACAGACTGATTTCTTGAGGACCCTGAGGAGAGACGGGCACCGTATGATCACTGTACTGTATGCTCACTGCTCTTCCCCAGAGGAGCTTGCCCTTAGAAGCCTGGCACCTGAGGCATCAGGACTTCTTCGCCGAAGTCTTCTGAGAAAGAATAACGGTCCTCAGATCCCCCATCTCCCTGGAGGACTTCGGCTGAAAGCGTCGCCCCGACCCCTGATCTCTCTGTGGGGGAGCACTGGAAGCAACATTCTTCTTCTGCTGCACCCTGTATGAGGAGCTGGAAGACAGCTGGGGCTGCTCCTGCCAAGCAGCCCAATGCCGCCACCTGCTTCTTAGCCTCCTGAAACCTCTTGACGACAGAGCTGACAGCGTTGCCGAAAAGGCCAGAAGGAGCAAGTAGGGCATTCAAAAGGAAGAACCTGTCCTTGTCCTTCATATCGGACAGGTTCAACAAGAGATGTCTCTCTGTAGCCACCAGCGCTGCCATGGAGAGACCAATAGCTCTGGTCGTTTCCTTGGTGGCCCGGAGAGACAAATCAGCGGCATGTCTCAACTATTTAATATCATCAAAGTGCACTTCGTCGTCTCTGTCCAGGTCTTTAAGCAGGTCTACCTGGTATGCCTGCATCACCACCATGGTGTGCAGACAATAAAAACCGCCATAAAAGCTTTACCCATGAAGGCCAATGTTGTTTTTAAAGCCCTGCTGAGCAACACCGGAGCCTTCAGGGATGATGCTGACCCTGGGGACAGATAGATAGCTGTGTCTGTTCAACCCAGGGCATCATCCCATAGCCATGTTGTCTCAGCCCCAAGACGTTAGAATAATTACTAACATTAGGGCTGAAAAAGATGGGATGAATTAGGTCTTTCACATGATCTCAAGACCTCAGTGTGGAGATTAGGGAAGAAAGGAAGGCTCCGACGTGGCGGAGGTGACTTAGAACGGGTGTTTTTCCTGCTTCTCTGCTGGCCATTTTTTTTTATTTAGCCACAGCACGAGTCACCACCTCCAACAGCTCCTCATACTGGATGGACTGGGGTGACAAGTCCTGTTCGATGCTCTCCACATCGACCTCCTCAGAGGAAGAGAGCCGAAGCAACATGCTCTCACTCTGGGGGGGAAGAAACCGCAGAGCGAGCTTCCGAACCCTGAGAGTGAGCATTTGATCTAGAGGGTGAGGGCGCAGAAAGGGCCATGCCCGTCTGCAACCCCTCCACTGGATTCATCTGTGATCCCCGCAATCTCAATCGCCACACTTCCATGGCAGCCGCGGGACCAGAACCGCAAGGATCGTGTGCCTGTGTGCCCTCCTCAAAGAGCAGCAGGAGGGAGCGGAGCATGCACAGCGGCAGTCACTCACTAACGCTTCTTGGTCGCTACGTCACCCCGTCCGTGATGTCTCGCCACTCTAATGGACTGATTTCACATGTGCTTCAGTATGCGGTCAAGCAGACGCATTCCCAAAGCGTTTCTGACACAGCTCGAGTTCCTGATGGGGAACTCAATGTGCTCAGGGGAGGTGAGAGAGACACAGACTCTTGCTGTATTTTTACCTGCTGGTGTTGCTGTTGGACAATGTTTCTTTAGACAAATGAGTGATTTATACACTTTTTATGTTATATTTTGTAATATTGGCGTTTTTACAATTTTTTTTCTCATCCAATATTTTGAGGAGACACTGCCTCCCTTGCCTCCTTAGAAGAAACGCTCCTGAATATGATAATCACATTATAGCTGCATTGATGTGATATAGTATGCATGATATGGTGTATTGATATTTTGATATAAAAGTTCATTTATTTATATATCTATTTATGCTGAAAGATCAGAATAAAAATAATAATAATACAAATGCCACTAATGTACTGACATGCTGAGCAATGATAGTGCATATTGAACATTACTTGGAAATCTGATGTATGTATGTATGCGTGTGTATCAATTAATTAATTAATTAATTAATTAATTAATTTTGGGGGTGCATTATTTTTAAATATCAATATATGATTTGATATTAATCTATGTCTTAATGAATTGAAGGCATTTAATAATGTGATATTCTTCTCACTGTAATAATCTTTGGACATGAAAGTTAATTGATTTCTACTGTACAGCAAAACTGTGAAGGAAACAGACAGCAGGATATTTTTTTCACAACTTCATGTCAGTCAAAGTTTCCCTCACAATGTGGGCTGACACCCTGAGGCTTCTCTTCAAGTCTTCAGATTCACAGCCACATTCACACATAAAATATCATTCTGGAAGAAGATGCGAGACGGTTTCCTTGATCCAAAGAGGAAAGGTTTGAATTTTGGAGAAAGCTTTCAAGCTAATCTCCTCGCAGTGAATTGTGCTTGAGCCATCCAATGAATGTGCCTCACTCAGGGTTGTGCTGTGGGTGATAAGGTTTTGTCCATATGGAGCAGACTGGCATCAAAGTATTTGCACCCAGATTATCACTAAGCTTTTAAAAGAGAGGAAAACAAGTCATTTAGACATCCAAAGAGTGCTCATGATCAACACTGTTCTCAATAACAGCATAAACATGACTAAATACAAAGCCTCTTAATATGGAGGTGCATTAAGCATATATGGTTTTCTAGGAAATGTGTACATCGTAGTTTGACCTAGTTATGTCCACTTCCACTTCACTTGCACGACTGGGGCTTTCAGCCCTACACCTGTGATCTATGAAATCACAACATGTGCTAAACTAAGAGTGTTCACTTGTGAATAGTACTATAGATAATATATAACATATGTTCTTGCTCTTTTCCCAATGCGGGTGTGTAATTCAGGGAAATTCCATCTAAAACATTTTGCAGCATATTGATATTGCACATTGCAACATATATTGATGAACATGGTATTTCTGACTGTAGTAACATCATACAGACACAGAACAGCTTTTGTTGTGGGACATCCCCCACCTACAGTACATAAACTGCATGCTGCAGTTTCTTATTATAAGTGACATTTAGCTGAGCAGAATATTTTCCAGAGACATGTGATAGACTTTATCATTGACTCAAAGAACCATTATTCACTGTAGTAGCTATTTTTCCTGCTTGTTGTTGATGATAAAAGATGCTGCATGTCTGTCCTATTACTGTCTGCATGTGACTTAAGACATATTGTTGTGATTTCCATATTGCATAGATGTGCATATGTTATAGATGCTCTGGTGTGAGTGAGTAAACAGAAACATATAGTTCTACACTGAAGAGTTGAGTTGAGTGAATTATTTATTGCATTCTGATGCTGGTGAATATGGAGGTCACAATTCAGCCTAAAATAAATAAATACATACATACATACATATATTTTTTTTTTTGTAAATATGCACTTCATTATCATGGAAATAGCGTCACAATCCCCTAAAAAAAAAAAAAAAAAAAAAAAAAAGTTG
>NW_015544316.1:323148-341543 GCF_001515605.1 Sinocyclocheilus anshuiensis | reverse complement strand
AAGAATCCAAAACCCCAAAAAAAAAAAAAAAAAAAAAAAACAAGTTGTGTGTGCATGTGAATATAAAATAAAACCAAGTGGGATACGATAATCTGATAATCTGTGTAGAAAGCGAAGGTAAAAGTGGCTGGAGAAGCTGAAAAACAGCAATGACATGATACATGCTTTGAAGAAGATCAGGCCACTCAGTGATCCCTGGGGTTATTAGGCAAAGTTTCATCTTGAGTTTACATTGGGAATATGAGCAGAGGCCTTGGGTAATGCCACACAGTTGAGGAGAGAGAGAGAGAGAGAAAAGGCAAACCTGAGGACTTTTGTGCAAGGCTTGCAAACCCCCCAAAAAATGAATTTTTGGCTCATGTCCCTCCAAGACAGTATATTATATTATATATATATATATATATATATATACATATATCCTATTAATTGTAGAAGAACCAGTGGAGCTTTTTTCTGGTGTGACTTATCTTTAAACAGCTTGTTTTGTGCTTTTTCTGTGTTTTATGTTTTATGGAAATGTGCTGCATTTTTTTTCATTATTTTTTGGTTTGTGTTCCACGAGAGAAGGTCACACTAGTTGGAAACAACAAGAGGGTGAATAAATAATGACATCATCTTCATTTTTGTGTGAAGTATCCCTTTAAAAAGTGTTTCATAATGCTATTATCACAAATTTCCAGCACTAATGACGGTACCCTGTTGTTTAAGGGACAACACAATCAAGTCACATGCAATTTGAGCTATTTGTTTTTCTACTCTCATTGTGGAGCACTATTTTTGTTTGTTGGCACATTGTTTCCCCCGTCTCTGAATGTGAGTCAGACTGCTTTATTCAACCAATTCGTATTCCCCATTTTCAATATTCATAATGCCAAACATCACCATAAATGAACCCTTGGACTCAGGACAAATGAAAGTGTTAAGAAATATGATTTTCACAGTTGATAAGTCGGTCACATTTAAGAACAGTAACTTTTGAAATGAAGACAAAGTCAGTTTTATGACAGGACAGAAGCTCAAGACCCATGAGGAAAACTTAATAGTTCAAAGTCAATCACATGACAGAAACTCAATGCATTTAGGCATGTAGACATGGTCAAGATGATCTGCTGAATGTCAAACCGAGCATCAGAAAGGGGAAGAAAGGTGATTTAAGAGACTTTGAACATGGCATGGTTGTTAGTACCAGACGGACTGGTATAAGTATTTCAGAAACTGCTGATTTTCAGAAACCGGGATTTTCATGCACAACCATTTCTAGGGTTTGCAGAGAGTGGTCCGATAAAGAGAAATTATCCAATGACCAATAAATCTGTGGGCAAAAATGCTGTTGATCCCATAGGTTAGAGGAGAATGGCCAGACTGGTTTGAGCTCATAAAATAACAACAGTAACTCAAATAACCAATTGTTACAACCAAAGCGTGTAGAAGAGCACCTCTGAACGCACAACACAACGAACCTTGAAACAGATGGGCTACAGCAGCAGAAGACCAGCTACGGACAGGAAAATGAGGCTATAAATCATACAGGCTCACCAAAATTGGACAAAAGAAAACTGGAATAAAGGTTGCCTTGTCTGATGAGTCTCAATTTCTGCTGCAACATTCACATGGTAGGGTCAGAATTTGGCATAAACAACATGAAAGCATGGATCTAGCCTGCCTTGTATCAATGGTTCAGGCTGCTGGTGGTGTAATGGTGTGGGGAATATTTTCTTTGCATACTTTGGGCCCCTTAGTACCAACTGAGTATTGTTTAAATGCCACAGCCTACCTGAGTATTGTTGCTGACCATGTCCATCCCTTTATGACCACATTGTAGCCCTGTTTTGATGGCTACTTCCAGCAGGATAACACGCCATGTCACAAAGCTCAAATCATCTCAAACTGGTTTGTTGAACATGACAATTAGTTGACTGTGCTCAAATGGCCTCCACAGTCACCAGATCGATCTGGATTTAAACCCAGACACAGCTTGAGATTTTGTTGATATCAATTCTGAAACTCAAGGAGAGACACATGCCTCATGAGAAAATTATATCCAAAATGTAATTTTGTTCTACATTTAATCTAGGAAACACAACTCCGGTGTTGCCTAATGGCAGTCGTTTGCACATAGTAATTGAAACTAAATGATGAAATTATCATCAAAGCAATGTTCCAAGGTTAACCTGATTTAACGATTTTAAATATTAATAGCATCAAGAGAAAGGTTGTGAACTCCAGTGTTGAACAGAAGGTGCCATAAATTATCCATAAGTTCTTAGTTCTTCTGTTAATTTGACATTATCGTGAACACCCATCGAATTTCTGAAGGTCAGATCGTCTTGCACCGCACTTGAAGACTTCTCGTCACAACTGACAGGGGGATGAGGTTCATTGTACTCTAATTGTGGATATCTCAGCGTGGGAGGTAATAAGCTTGAGGGACATTCTCTGAATCTCATGTCAGTGGTATGAATTTCAAATAAATCTCAGCCCTGAAAGTATTTTTGTCCTTCAAAGGACTCCTTGATCCCGCTGTCTTTTGTTTTGTGCCACCAGCCGTCCTTCGGAACTTGTATAGTTTATAAGAAGACCAGCCGTAATGGCATGATTTATGTTTGCAGAGCGCTTGATGTCGTTTTCACGCCTCATCGCATATGGTTGTCATTAAATAACCTTCAAGTTTGTAAAGGGAAGTTGCATTGTGTGCACTTGGTAAGAAAGCAATGTGCAGTAAAGACAATGTCTATGCTTCATGTGCATTATAAATATATTGCTTTCATTGCAATACATCTATAGAATATCATATTAAAACATGGCAGATCGTGATATTTAACCAGTCTTGGTTTTTGAGTTGATCTGTCTTAAACTGTGGACCGTAGATATACATTAAATACAAAATAGCAAGAGCTCAAATTGACGGGTGAGTTTTTTAGGAGTCCAATAGTTGTTTTAATAGTGTTTACATGTTCCAGGCAACAATTATATTTTTGAAAGGATATTCTGGATATTTGCATCTTTAGTACACTGTAAAAACATTTCCACCTATTTCAATATAAAAACTTGAGTTCATTTGCTTTCTTAAATGTTTTAGTACAGTATAATCAATTATACATTTCAATTTAAATGACATTAAACTGGAAAAAAAAAATGCTCAAATTATTTAAATGTTTTAGTACAGTATAATCAATTATACATTTCAATTTAAATGACATTAAACTGGAAAAAAAAATGCTCAAATTATTTTGTTGAGAAAGAAAGAAAGAAAGAAAGAAAGAAAGAAAGAGAAAGTTGCTAGGTTTTGAAAATCAATTTCCAAGAAAGGTTTTGTTAAAATAATTTGCCATAAATAAAAAAAAGAATACAAATAAATAAATAAACACACACACAGACACACACACACATATACACACAAACACACATATATATATATATATATATATTATGAAAATGCAAATGTGGGCCACAGCTTATGCCAATAGTCAAATGTCTGGCTAAGCACAAGCAGGTTACATGACAACAGACAGCTTTGTTCAGCACACAGAAGCACTACAGATGTCAGATCATACCTATGGACCTGTTTTGTGCTACTATTATTATTTTACACATCCAAGACGATATTGCACCCATTGAAACAGATGAATCGCACACCAAGCCAAAATTCATTAAACAGGCTCGGAGTTTGTTTTTGGCAAGTGCAGTAGGGTTGTACATGTTTTTTTTTGTTTTTTTTTCATGTTCGCTATTCTTACATTTTCTTAGAATAAAGAGTGCTATCTTTAAAAGCCAGCTCATTGTACTTTTGCAAACAATAGTTCAAGATACTCACATAGAGTAAAATGTGCTGTAGCTGCCAAGTGTAGACTTCAGAGTTAAATTTAGATTTTGAGCAGCTTATCCTGTTTAATATGCACACTTTTCACAAATAGGGTACAAAAGAAGAAGAATATTTTGTTATGTGTTTTTACCCAAGCTATTGGTCAGTGAAAGGAGACCTCAAGAGGTCAAATTAAATATTAAATTGGCAGTTGTATTTCCTATTCATTTTATATGAGGTTTGGAAGTTTTGTAACCCTGTTAGAAAAAAAACTAAACAAATTTAACATGTCTAATTGCAGAGTTTTCTTTTATTTCTTTATTTTTATAAAAGTAAATTATTTTATATTTTTAAATTAAAGAATAAATCACTTTTAGCCTAAGTTGAACTAAATACACTACTGTTCAAAAGTTTGATTTAGTAAAATTAAGAAACAGATTTATTTATTTTTAATACCTACTGATTGTATTATATTACATTATATTATATATTTATGCTCACCAAGGGTGCATTTATTTGATTACAACTAAAGACTAAAAAGCATCATTACTCCATTCTTCAGTTTTACATGATACTTCAGAAGTAATTCTAATATGCTGATCTGCTTCTCAAAAAAAATAAATAAAAAAATGTTGAAAACAGTTGTGCTGCGTAATTATTTATGCATGTATGTATGCATGCATTTATTTATTTATTTTATTTTATTTAATTAATTATTATTTTTTTGTATGGAAACCATGATACTTAATCATGTCAATACCTATAATCACGTTAATGGATCCTTGCTTGTTACAGTAAAAATATTAATTTCTTAAAAAAAAAAAAAAACTTTTCTGAGATGGGACAATCCAATATCACCATTTAAGGGAGGATACATACATTTAATGTGTTAAAACTATCTTGCATAACAAAACAAATTGGATTTGTGCCTGCAATGCTTTAAAAAGGTCATAGGACACTAAACTGTACTCTGTTTGTGGAAAGTAGCAATACTGCTAAATGTATAAACTGTTCTCATGTTGTAAAAGTTATGGTTCAAGAACTACATAACTAAACATTTTTGTATTAGCTCATTAAAAAGAGAATATAAAATGCATTTTACATTTATTCATTTAGCAGTAATTGTTCCGACACTAAAGACGCACTGATAGAACAGTCTTGGTCTATTAGCACTGCAGATTTTAGTAAGACACTTAAATCTAGATGTACTGTCATTGCAATTAGTGCACTGTGCGTCGCTTTGGATGAAAAGTGTCTAATAAATGGCATGTAAGTAACAAGATGTTCAAGCTCAAGTGGACTGTTAACTAACTCAGCAGTAGAGTTATGAGTCATAATGATGCCTGGAGAAAGAATTTTAGTGGATTGTCTTTCCGTCAGATACAGTATCTGTCCATGGCGTTGGCTGCGGTTTGCCAGCCTAAGAATGTTTTCAATTAATTTTTCCATTATTTGACATTATACTTTCTCGCTCCTTCGAAATGACTGCAATATTCATGCTCCAGTAAATTTCAAAGACTGTAATTAAGAAATAGTTCTGCATGCGCAGAGGCTTTTTTCTTATCGATCCCGGTCATCATGCCAAATGATGAGAGATAAAGCTCTGTATTTTGCCACTGGTGGTCAGTACACTACTATTGGACAGCAGTCAGTATCCTCAGGACAGTTCGGTGCGTTTGACCGATGATGTCCAGGATGATGTTCTGTAACAGTTGGACGGCAACATGTTATTGATGGGTAAAATATGACAGGAAGCTTTTAATACATGCCAATGGCAAGATGGCAAGCTAAATTCAAAACAAATACGCAAATTTGTCCCGTGATCATTTGATTTTGGTTCATTCACACTGCCAGTGATTTTACGGAAACTGTGCATGCATTCACACACATCCCGTAAAGACACGTGACATTAGGATATGATGTGTAATGTCACGCGTACCGTTGATCTCAGTTTTAGCACGTATAGGAGCTCCCATGATCTCTGCTTCTTTCCAGTTTGTGCATATTTTTCGTTGTGAACATTGATCTGCCTTCAAAACACCCAGTAAAAGAGTTGCACGATAACGTGCGTCATCACGACACACCCTTTGCGGCATTGGTCCTGGCTTTTTTTCACACAGGACTTGTTCGGGGACTGATCCCAGCAATGTTCCTAGGTCCCCATCCCGGAAATCGTTCCGGGGATCTATCGTGGGACGTGTTTGCGATCACACAGAAAGCACTCCTGGAAATTTTCCAGGAGCAACGCACTGTGTGAAAGGGGCTTTAGTGTCTTACTCGCTTCTAGATATGAGATGTTGGCCTAATATATATTACAGTATTTGTTGCTAGGGTATTCTGGGTGGTTGCTAGGGCATTGCAACAGTAAATGTTTACTGGGGTGTTCTGGGTGATTGTTATGGTGTTCTGTGTGGGTGCTATTGCAGTAAACAAGTGGTTACAGTAAGTGGTTGCTAAAGTGTTCTGCATGGTTGCTAAGATATTACTAGATGTTTACTAGTTGTGCATTGCTAGATGGTTACTAGGGTGTTCTTTGTGGTTGCAAGAGCAAGTGATTACTAAGGTGATCTATGTGGTGGCAAGAGCATTTGTGGTTGCTAAGGAGTTCTGGGTGATTGCCAGGGAATTGCTAAGTGGTTGCTATGGTGTTCTGTGTGGTTGCCAGTACATTGCTAGAGTAAGTGGTTGTTAAGGTGTTCTGGGTCTTTGCTAGGGTATTGCTAGGTGGTGGTTGTGGTGTTCTGGGTGGTTGCTAGGACATTGCTAGAGTAAGTGGTTGTTATAGTGTTCTGTGTGGTTGCTGGGGTGTTGCTCCAGCAGCTGGTGACTGGGGTGTTCTAGATGTTTGCTAGAACTTTGCTAGTTAGTTACAAGGGTGTTCTGGGTAGGTGCTAGGTGTTGCTTCAGTGTTCTGTGTAGTTGCTAGTGCACTGCTACAGTAGATGCTTACTAGGGTGTTCTGTGTGGTTGCTAGGGTGTTCTGGGTCCTGTTGCATAAACTTAGCCTCTATGTTAACTCTGTCCCTGCCAAACACAGAATTTTCCAGGTTTCATGAGAAAATGCAAGTGAATTAAAAAAAAATGTGACCAGTCTTAAAGAAAAAAGAAAAAAAAGAATGACTAACTAACTAACTAACTAAGACTAGTCTAAACCTTTTTTGCAACCAGCCCCTGGGGCCAGTTGCATAAACAGTCACCACACAAAGACGGTGTCTTAAGAACTAGTTTGACAAACTAGAAGTTAACCAAGTGGTTATCAGTCTTACTTTTCAGAATCAAATTAAATCAATTTACATTTGTATGTAACTTACTTTAAAAAGTTATGACCAGTCTTGCAGAAAAAAAAATATATATATATTTTGCTAGGGCATTGTTACAGTAGGTGGTTACTGGGGTGTTCTGAATGGTTGCTAGAGCTTTACTAGGTGGTTTATATGGTGTTTTGTGTGGTTGCTGCTGTAGGGCATTGCTACAGTAGGTGGTAGCTAAGGTGTTCTAGATGGTTGTTAGGGTGTTCTGGATGGCTGTTAGAGCATTGCATGGTGGTTTCTATGGTGTTATGTGTGGTTGCTAGGGTTTTGCTACAGTAGGTTGTTGCTAGGGTGTTCTGGATTGTTGCTAGTACATTGCTAGGTGGTTACAAGGGTGTTATGTGTGGTTGCTATGGTATTGTTATAGCAGGTCATTGCTAGGATGTTCTGAATGGTTGTTAGTCCATTGCTAGGTGGCTACTATAGTGTTCTAGGCAGTTGCTGGAGCTTTGCTAGGTGGTTTATTTGGAGTTCTGTAGCTGCTAGGGCATTGTTACAGTAGGTGATAGCTAAGGTGTTCTTAGATGGTTGCTAGGGTGTTCATTAGATCACTTAAAGTGATAATTTTTTAATAAGGTGCACATTTTGTGAACAAAAAGATTTAAATCTCAAACACCATATTTAAGCAACAGAAATAGAAAGAACCACTAATTATATCCTAACACACATGGATGAATTCATCAAATTAAGATTGAATAAGTGTTACAAATTAAATGAGAATATCTAAAAAGAAGTGCGGAATGTAGAAGGATCATCAATAAAGATAAAACACTTCATGCTGGTGTTGCTAAATGTCAGTGGCAAACATTGATGCTATCAGAAGAGAGAGAAAGTTACGTTGAAAAATGTATGCACATTTCGTTCCAACTTCAGATGGTCGGTTTAAAAAGATAAAGAAAAATAAACATGTCCTAGATACTGGGTTCCGTTAAATGATAGTTTGTGCCATCTGGCAGAAACTTGGCTGCAGAATCTACTAAAAATATGAAACTTCCAGCAGAGAAGAGTGGATGAATAAAAAGTAAAAGTTTCACAAACACAAAATACACTGAAAAATTAAAAAGCCCCATGAACCCTCTGAACAAATTAATACTACATACAGTTTTTGTGTATTTGAATCGTTCCACAATTTGTCTGCGGATCGTGAGTGGTGATTCAGCATACAGAGAGTCTGTTTCACTATGTTTAGCATTTACTTTAAAAATGGACATACATTATACAATGGTTTTTGGGAGTGGGCCACTGACATTTATTACAGACTTTAGCATCATGAAATCTAATTTACACAAGGAAGGGTGTCACATTTACATTCAAATGCTAATTAATCTACAAAGAACTAAAGGCAACAAAAAAAAAAGAAAAATAAAAAAGAACTGTAACAGCTATAGCTATAAACTCCTGAGGTTGTCTGGATTCAGGCAGATTTACTGAATAGTTTGATTGATGACAAACAAACTTCATAAAAGTCTGAATTGCAAAAGTGTGTGTTGTTAAATAGTTTTATAGCATGTTTTATAATGTGTTTTCATGCTGCTCACATGGGCAATGTGAATCTTGTGACCCGTGAGACAAGTATGCGCCATGAATCAGTACGTGCGAAACAGGCCTTATTCTTCATTTATATATGAATGAATTCCCAGTTTATTAACTGTAGCATTCACATTCGTCTCTACATTTTGACAGCATCCTCATAAAATGTGATAAGCTGCCTATTATTTAAAAGTTCAGCCTTATGTAAGGATCCACTCGCCGGCCCAAAAAGGGGAGTCCAGCGGCCTGGTCGAAGGTTTAATGCGTATTCGGTCTTTTACTTTTACTTTTACTAATTTACTTGGCAATGTTTCTAATTAAAAACTGATCACAAATGTCGATTATGTATTAATTTAGATATTTGATTATTCTGGAAATCCCATACTCTCAATTATTCGTTCATTAACGACCCAGTGTCGCTTAGTAATTCACTTGGCCAACAGTGAACGCACTGCACAAACTCGCCAGCTCTGATCTTACTCAGAGGATACAGGGTGATTATAATACCTTTAAATAGGCTGCACCCTGTTAGCACATAACAAAAAGTGTATTTTTTTCTATAATCACGAAAAACTGTAACTTGTTAAGTCAGTGACAGACAGAAATCAGAAGATCCCTAATAATGAGCCCCCGATTCACTCATTGGTACTTCAGTATGATCTAAACACCAGACTACGATTTTAATTTACTTGAAATAATCATGATTTCAGAGGAGATCAGAATAAATCAAATATAACAATGTATTATTAGTCATGTAAAATTGTATCATGCCAATTACATAATGAAACAATTAGAAGCCAATTTAGAAAGGATAATGCAACTGTGAATCACATTGTAGCCGCGTGGCAACCCTGCTCCTGTACATTGATACTGTAGCTATATGGGGAATAGCCAAGTGATCCACGTAGGAGACAAACACATTTTAACATAGTCACATATGTAACAGTTATCCAAGTTTAACACAAGACACACGGTCTAAAATGCATAGCATTTATAAACTTTTACCGGAGAATTTCAAACAACACTTACAGTAAAGCAATCATGTGTTTTAGAGAATAAACTTAATTAGCCTATGTGCACATGTAGTAGCACAAACAACTATACAGTGTGCTCTATGGGCACAATGTGTTTAACACAATTACACTTTTGAATAAAAAACGATATGCATACCCGACAGCAGAGAGACACACAGCAGTATGTGAGTTCTAGTGCAAAGCTCCAGAGTCTCACATGTGCGGTGTGGGGTTTTCTGACTACAGAATCCCAAAGTAGTGTTTTGTCACTTCGCTTATATACTCAGATCAAAAACAAAGAAATCTTCAAATCAGTTGTAAAAACATATATACACCTATATATGACTTGAAACACAGTGACAGTGGAATGAAGTCATGCAAGAATGCATCCCGAGCATCACAGTTGTTTATTTTCCCAGCATTGCCTTCAAGTTGTTATAGCATTCAGGAAAATACCCCAACATTTTGTTGCATGCTGTATGCATAATGTCATTGGTATATATCCACCGATGCATGGCATTTCTGCTTTTTACAGAGTCGATTAAAGAACACGCCTTGAGGGATTTGATCCCTGCATTGTTACGCGAGTACAATATGAGTTCTGCGCCTTTCGCCTGTCAGTGTGATTGGAATGACTTCACAGAGGGGAAAGAACAGAATGACACTGATATTCAAGGAATTCATTTGCATATTATGAGTCTTTGATAAAAGAACCTGCATTTCCCCTGCAGCTGTAAGACGAATGAGCCAAACGTTAAATGAATTGGCTGATGATACAGAAGACTTCGATGGAAAAAGAAGGACAAGTATTCCACATTTTTACACATTCCAGGTATAGCGGATGTCAACATTAGTTCCGCATTTGGCAGAAGCAGATTTTTTTCTCTCTCCCTTTTTTTATGCAGAAGGAGGGCGGTCAGTGCACAGAGGCCAGGAGCATTCCTGGAGCGGACATGAATTAAGTGGCTTGCTTAAGGGAGAAGCAGCCATCGTGAGAGGAATTGCCTTTAGCAGGATTTGCATTCCCTGGGCATTGCCAATTAAACTGCAGTTCTTAAGCTATACACGCCAGGCAAATGGCTGTCACTGTTGTTACATCAGATATAATGCTTGATATATTCTCTTAAAATGCAGATAAAAATGACAATTATTAGCTTGTAATATATGCCTGGAGTTAATAGAAACAGGCTGCCGCAAATGACACAGTATCGCCTGAAAGGATATTAACATTTCACACTATACCTTTATTATGAATGACCATTAACTTTACTCTTCTGGGACAGTTATGATATACTACATTTTATTTTATTTTTCATTAATTTATTTCTAATAATGACAGTGAATCATCCTTCCAAAAACCTCACCAACACAAGCAGCACAGATATTGTGGGTGGTGTACCGTAAGAAAAACAATGGTCCACATTTGTTATGAAAACAAGAAGATATGGCCAAGTACATTTGCATTTACTGAAGGAAATGGCAGTGCTTACAAGGCAGCAAACAAATAGTGTTGAAGATTTAGGTAGGTTTAGGTTTCAGGCTTTGAGTCTTTGTCAATAAAATGATGTGTGAAATTATTTTGTTTTCTGTTGGCTGCAAGACTGCTATACAGGCGTACTTGTAAATACATATATGTGATATACTGTGAGACCAATTTCTCAGTATGCAAATAGATATCTGGTTGCTACAATTATGGCTCTTTTGGAATATTTATTAAACAGATTATTGATCCAAAGAGATTAAAATAACTTTTGTGAAAAAAAGTCAAAATATGGGTGAAATAATGTTCCATTGTCATTCAGCCTAACAGACGAAACAACATAATTATTCTGACCTGTACTTATTCAAATATATAAAGAAATGGTGATCGTACCAAATTGTATTAATTTTTAAATGATTAAAAACTTCTTGTGGTCTCTGTCTGTAAATTCCTTCAGTCTGTAAACACCGCGTGTGGCACACTTGAGTGTGTTTATCATTTCCAGGTCAATTATACAACTGGGGAATATAATAACTAACAGAGTATGAACGGTCAAAAAAAAAAGAAAAAGTTTTATTTAAAAAAAAAAAAAAAAAAAAAAAACACCAAAAAAAAAAAAAAAAAAAACTCAGAAATTCAGATTACCATAGAATAACCATTAAATAAGATAATATATCCAATTAGATTTCAGCTTAATTGAAATGATGACTTTCGCACGACTCCCACTCACGTGAGCATGTTTTTCTGAAGACAGTGCAGGGAATAGAGTTTGATTCAATAAAGGCACTTCGAAACGCAGAATTACGGTGCGTTGAAGCATGGCTGCATACAGATGGTGTACTGTAAAGTGTATATAGTCTACAAAATACTTGCAGAATCTATGCAGCACTGTAAAGTTGTGGAATAGCGACCTTAAGCTTGATGTTGATTATGCAGTGTGCACATGTCAGATCTATCCCAATTGTAGCCTATGTAAACTTAATACGGTTGTATATTTGTTCATGCATTTGATTGAAATTGCACATATTTATTTATTTAATCCCGATTATTTACACATGGAAAATTTCTGAGCAACCAAAATTTCAATGCTTCTTTATGTGCTTTTGAGAATACAGAAACTGGACTGTAAAACTTCATGGTGGTCTAATAATAAATGCATGATTTGAAAGACTTTGAAAGAACATGCTTTAAAGAACTGCTCTCTGTAAAACACAGTAATTTCTTTTAATATATAACAAAGTGTAATTTAGTCTTGTACAGTTGTACCTGAAAAACAAGAAAAATACTGGGCAAAACTTAAAGATCATGGACTCCCATGATCAACCTGAAAGCTTTGATGTTATTAGTATTGACCGGGTTTAGATTACACTAAACCTCTATGGAGCTATGTGTTGAATGATGCAATATCCGAGGATTGGTTCGGTTCTGTGGTAAACAGTGTATCTGCAAAGCCTTGCCATTACATACTTTTTTTAGCGAACAGAAAAATGTTTTCTCTTTTTTTATTTTTTTCATTTGTGCATTATAGTCTGGGCAAAGCAATAACTACTGTATACACTGAAGGTGGTTGTCTACCTTCCGTGAAATCTCGATTATTTAGGGCAACCACGGTAAACCACTGTGCACACACTCAGCAATTCTACCCCTTGAGATATTTGTGTCACTTACCTCTTAGGATGCTCAACATCAATAAACATGTCTCTTTCACTCAGCACACTGTCGCTTGTATTTGCAAGCCAAGCCCTTCTACTACTGTGAAGCAGTGGGATCCATCACAAAAATATGAGTCACCCTCTCCACAGCCATTCCATAGTCCTGACACCAACAAAACAACCTCAAAATCTCATATCAAACACCAACTTTTGAATTCTGTCGTGCGCTGTCTTCGCAAACTGGAGTTTAGCATGCAGTACGCACAAGTGTGGCATGACTAAACGTTACCACATATGTCTGTGACCACATATCAATACACCTTATCTAAAAAAATAAATAAAAAAAAACTGCTTAATGCAGAAAAGTATACACTGCGGGTATGTGTGGACTTACAGAAATAGTTAATCCAAAAATTAATTCTGTCATTCTTTATTCACCCTGGAATATGCTGTTTTTGTTTTGTTTTTTTTAAACACAAAAGGAAATCTTTTGAAGGGTCATTATGCAACTACAGATAAATGTGAAATGCAGTGAAATTGAATTCTTCCAAACGATGACCAGAAAGCCGTAGAAGCACCATAAATTTAGTGTATATGACACATGCATTGTATTTCAAGTCTCTGTCTGTGAGGATCCTGTTTGTGGACTTCAGTTCGGCTTTCAATACAATCACCCCAGCACTCCTCCAGGCCAAACTAACCCAGCTCTCTGTTCCTAGCTCTGTCAATCTCAGTGTTAATTTCGTCAACTGAAGATGACGATGGCAGCTGCGAGCTCATGCCAGAAGCAGTTAGCTCGGAGCTAGCAGCGCAGCTCGCGTCTGATCTCCAGGCAGGATGCTGATTCTGAGGCAGGCAGGATGCTGACAGAGGTAGGATGCTGAAGCAGAGGTGATGTAGGGGACAGGGGACAGGGGACTAAAATTATGAACATAAATGGAATGATATAAAGCTGGAGGATGTGGATTCTGTTTTAGATTGTAATAAACCACATGGATTTTACAATTTATAGAGTCTTGTGTCTCCTGAAAGAAAAAAACTGATTGTATAAAACACAAAATTTGATATTTGGTATAATTTGCTTATGCCATTTTGTATATTACTACTTAGACAAACATAAAAATTAAACATAATTCAGTCAATAATCAAGAAAAGTGCTATGACACATAGGAAAATAGGATTCTGGGGGCAATATGATTTATAAAACCTGTTTTTGCAAAAGGAAACTCACAAATACACTTTTAGATGCAAAAAAGGGACAATTTTACTCCCTTCGATTATAATTCAATAACTCCTGTTTAGAAGCTGTTATTTGAAAGATTATTTTTTCTGGCACATCTTGGCACCTAGTGGAACCAAACAATATAAGTTTCAGGGAGCTGGAGCGAATAGAACCTGAATAACAGACTTTAAAAAAAAAATTCTGAAAATAAATCAAAAAGCGCCTGTCTTTTTCGTGTTTTTACCTGACTTTCAAAAAAAAAAAAAAATTCTGAAAAAAAATAAAAAAGCGCCAATGTTTTTTTAGTGTTTATTGTAATATTTAAAACATATATAATGTTATTTATGAAGAATTACAACCACATTTTGTAGTTCAAAGGGTTTTCTATACAATGACACCATTTTTTTTTTTCATTTCCTTCATTATATGTGTGTAGGGTACACATTTGAATTTGGGTATGTCAAATTTAGGCGAAAATACACAAAAATGCCCCTGAACGTAAGTCGTTTTAACAAGAGGAGACGGGACTATAATGTTATTTGAGGACTACTGGACATTCAAAATACATCCTATAGGCTACTGTCTTGTCCTTCAAAATGTGCGTCCCTGTCATTGGATTGCAATCGGATAAGGGGCGTTTGCATATTTAATCTCAGTATGGCAGCCGCAGTGGATGGATAGGCTACCAAAATGCGAACTAGCGATCTGAAACAATGCCTCAGCACCCGAAGGGGTAGGGGTGACCAGACTTCCTGTTTTTCCCAGGAGTCACAATTCGTTGCCGATTAACTTAAAGTTAGTGAGCGGGATAGGCAGAATCGCGCTGATAGAACTGCTCTCTCTTGCACACGCTCCACTTCTTCAGTTCTCATATACAGCGCGCGATCAGTTCTCAGTGCTCAAATACACACACAGCAGTCCAAATGTCTATCGTGTAGAGTATCTCATGTAAATACAGTCGGTTATGGATTAAGTGAACGTAAACAGGTGGGTGAAAACTTAACGAATCCATGTATCATTCGATCATTCGTATTTTTATTTAATATTGAAAGTAGAAAAATTAGAAAACGGCTCCTTTTTAATAATTCAGCTTAAATTTTCGTTTTTCCTTTGCTATAGCCTAAAGTATTTCCAGACTGTAAAGTCGCCTTTTTTTTTTTTATCATGATACATAGGCCTACTCTGATTTATTCCAAAGTGACTTATATGATGCATTTAATGGAAAATAATCTTCGTAAAATAATCCTATGCATCTCCTGGCGTATATTCCAAGCATTCTGAAGGTATACTGAGGGTTTGGTGAAAAGGCAAGTTATTATATTTTATGAAACTCTTGCGTTGCAGTGCGACTCGCACTGCGCACAAGTGCATATCCTTTTGAGATATCACTGAGTTGTGTCGAGCTATTCATTAGCCTGTTTGTTTGATGAAAAAATATTAAATGTAGTTGCAATAAATGCATTAAGAATACATACAACTGCAGCAGTGGAGGACTATTATTATGCTCCGTGATACTGCGGAAGAACTGATGAAGGCACGGTTTTGATCTTCGGCTGACCAATCAGCAGAAAGGGGCGTTTAATTCCCGCCCACATGTAGAAATCGAATATTCAAGCTGTTTATTCATTTTTCCACCCATAAACGAAAAACGAACATTTAAGCTGAATTTTCGTTTTTCGGGAAAAAAAAATAAAAAACGAATAAGGAGCCGTTTTCTCATTTGTCTGTTCATTTACAACAGTTAATA
Source organism: Sinocyclocheilus anshuiensis (assembly GCF_001515605.1). Lineage (NCBI taxonomy): Eukaryota > Metazoa > Chordata > Actinopteri > Cypriniformes > Cyprinidae > Sinocyclocheilus > Sinocyclocheilus anshuiensis. The sequence goes on along the minus strand of NW_015544316.1, from coordinate 325,786 downwards.
GTGAAAACAGCTTTAAAATGGCATGACTTTATAAAAGCATAACATTCCAGAATAGAATGTTCATCCAATAGATTTAACGTCCATGCGCCATTGAAAAAAGCCACTCACATTTCAGATGAACTTGCATTCATTTAAAAAAAATAATAATTCTGTCAGGACCACTATCGTCAAAATGATAGATACTTAGGATATCATTAATGTACTTAATGATATTTAAGTGTAACACTTTATTCAAGATAAAGGAGTCTGATTAGCAAGGAATATCAGAAAGCCAAGTCCTGACTGTGCGAAAGGAGGAGCTGGGGATGGAGGAGGGCTGGGGATTTGCTCCTGAGTAAGCTGAAAAGCTGCTGAATAATACTGAACAGAGCATATATAGGAATGCCTGATAGGTGTCGTATTCCTATAGGTAGATGTGATCAGCTGAGAATCAGCTGATGCAAGCTTGACTCAGGTGACCTGCCAGAACTAACGCTAACGTTTACCACTTTTTTACAGTGGTAGTTGTAGTTAAAGCACAGTAACAACAACAATTTCCATGCTTTTACCACAGTAACTGTTTTACTGTAAACTATGTAAAGCACAGTAACCACAACGCTTGCCACGCCTTTAATAACTTTTTGTGAAGTGATTGTAATTCAATATTTTTTTCTATCTTGCAGTTACGTCAGATCACATACTCCACAACAACCTGTAATCCATATATAGGAATGCCACGATAGGTGTCGTATTCCTATAGGTAGATGTGATCAGCTGAGAATCAACTGATGCAAGCTTGACTCACATGACCTGCCAGAACTAACGCTAACACTTAATTTCTGTCAGGCCCACTATCGCCAAAATGATAGATACTTAGCATAAAGTTTGGTTTGGTGGTATGGTTCTGTTCTGGGCAAAAAACTCCCTGCCCATCCATGCAGCTTGTCATGAATGAGCAGGGAAAGCAGCAATAATAACCCCCCAACACAAACGATAGGCCCGAACCCCCCGACACAACGAAACCCCCCAAACCACAACTGATGGCATTCTGAAAGAAACATATCCTTCTAGAAGGCAGTGAAGGGGTGCTCTTCTTTATAAGCAGCTAAGAAGAGCAGCAATCCCCTTTAATGCAATAAACCCATTTGTCTCCCATTGACAATTGTGCTCGTTGTGTTATGTGTCCTCAATCTGACAACCCACGTGAGCATAGACAAAAATCCTTACCAGTACACTAGGAGCAACAAGCAAGTCTAGCGACAACATGATACTGAACACTAGATAAGCCCTAACAAGCAAGCAAAATCCCAATACCCTAATAGCTGAATGAGCTATGTGTCCATCTATAGAAACAAACAAAGAAAAAAAAAAAGCTACTAACACAAATTTCTAATTATTTGCAACGGTCGCTTTGTGTTCGGTCCAGTGTAGACAGCCTCAAGCTGTTGCGACTCGGTGTAGAGACAGAGTTAGACTTAATTGATAAAGTACAGCAGATATCAACTGGCCTTAAGAAGAAAAAAAAGTAGCACTTACAGTTGTTGTGAAAAAAAAAAATATTTCCTAAAAAAAAAAAACAAAGACAATGACAAACATTACCATCTGGATGAAAGGAACAGAAAAGCATAATAGTAATAACAGTAATAAAAAAATGAACAATTTGAGCAAGAAACAGGACCAGTAAATACAACAGAACAAAGATAAAAAATGGACTTAACAGTAATGAGAAATACTACTGAATAAACTAACCAAATGTTTAAAAAAATAACTCTCTTTACTTTATGAATTAAACAGACGTATTTTTCTTTCGTTGTTTGATTAACGACAGGGACAGCAGGGAAGCTGCTTTAACTTTAAACCTGAATGCATGGATCCAATATATTGATTCACATCTAATTTTCTTCCAACATTTTACATTCATTTAAGACATAACTGTCAGACTCTGTCCCGTGTTTTGTGCTTCCTTATGCCCTTATTTGGTTCCTTCCTGTTCCTGACCCCATTGTGTTCATTTGATTCCAGATGTTCTCCGTTTATTTCCATTGATCCCAGGTGTGTCTCGTCATGTCATGTGTTTAAATAGTGTTCCCTGTTCTTAGTTCAGCGTCCTAGTCCAGTAGGTGGCGGTAAATGCACCTTTCAGTTGGTTTGCCAACTGCCAATAAAATTAGAAGAAGAAGAAGAAGAAGAAGAAGAAGAAGTAGAAGTAGAAGAAGAAGAAGAAGAAGAAGTAGTAGAAGTAGTAGTAGTAGAAGAAGAAGAAGAAGTAGTAGTAGAAGTAGTAGTAGTAGAAGAAGAAGAAGAAGAAGAAGTAGTTCAGCGTCTGGTATTGTTCATGTCAACCTGTGCTACGTGAGTTTTCTTTGTTTCCTTGATGTCATTAAAAGTCTCTCGATTGATGTATTCCTCGTTGCCTTCATCCTCGTTCCGCACTCCTCTGACAATAACAGACTGTGTTATGTTAATACTCGTAGAGACGGTCAATGGCACAGAAAGCCGTTGTGCGATTTAACAATTTCAGTTCCATTTCGTGGCTATTAGCGCTTTTAAAATATCAGGCTCTTTATTTTTCATTGATCCATGCTGCTTTGATCACTCTAATGTGCAGTGCTTGAAGTGGGGAAAAAATAAGTGCCGGTACCCCCCCCCCCCATCTTTT
>NW_015544316.1:320315-323137 GCF_001515605.1 Sinocyclocheilus anshuiensis | reverse complement strand
TAGAGGGGGGAAAAAAAAAGTCCCGTCCCCCCCCCCCCCCCCCAATTTATTTTATTTGGTTATTTATATATTTGTTTTTGTTAATTAACTACTTTTTAATTTTCATAATTCACAATGTAGACTATGTATAGTGCAACAATCAATAATTAAACAAAGGTTTTCAATACAAATAAGCAGAAATTTGTAGTGATACCAAACAGGACCACAGCGAGACTTCAAAGACCACTTAACCTTCACTGGATACATCCAGAATAGCTAAACGTCTTACCACCGCATAACACCTCAGCCAGCCAGCGTCCATTATAAAACATTCTTGCTTTTAATCCAAATACACAATGAAAAGAATAATTTACTGACATCTGGACATGAGTCACTATTCTCTCCACAATCTCTGAAATAGGCCATGTTTTTTTTTTTCTGCATCAGCGCTGTTTTGTCCAACTGTTTGAATTTGCTGACTGGATCCTTGGACTTTCCAGGAGTTTATCGGTTCCCATTAACGATCGCAAAAACCTGCTTTTAATTTTAAGTATTGTTTAAGTTATAGTGTACTGATTCAAATTGGTAATTAATTATTATTCTACTTCTCCTGACATGCTCTTGCACCTCACACAATTTGGCTGAAAGGATAACAGTAGCCTATAGTGAAACAGGACAGCGCCCAAACATCCTCACATTACATTATTTCTTTGAAAATGTGTATATGAATTCTCCATCTTTTAAAAGAAGTTGATGCAAACATGGGTTTATCAATGTTTTTCTATTGTGTTATACGTGTATGCCTTTGGACTTAAATGGACTGCGTTGCTTTATGCATTTTTGTGATTCCAAATAAATGGAGCAGCCGTGACTGAACAAGAGTTCTCATTTTATGTAAAATAATTAAACCTATTAGTTGTATTTAGCATCACTGATGCACATTTCTGACACAAAGTAATAAATTACTGTCACTGTAACTTTTTTTTTTTTATTGTAAATCATTGGTAAAATATCGATGCTGGATACTTTTTAAATCTTTAATGATGAAACGTCCGCTTTTGTCAAGTTCGTTTTGCGATAGTTTTCATTTATTTTTCCCCTCGCTGGTGAAATGATGCTGTGTGCCGTCTGCTTCAGAGAGGCATATTAAGGGCGGTGATTTAGAGTGGCGCTGGTCCGACAGTGGAAGTGCAGCATTGGCCCCGCCTGGCTCATTAGCCCTGGCTCGCACTGGCCAGACAGTAGAAAAGCGACAACCCCTGCGGTAGACCAACTCCACTTGCATTCATTCACGCGATTTGTCGAGATGAGAGGTGACACCTCCTGGTAGTGTGATTTATATACTGTTATTTCACCAGACACTGACCATAACATAGTGGTTAGCAGATCAATGAATGAGAGGGCAGCATTACCAGAGTTGCCATGTTACAACACAGTAGGGCTATTGCAGACAGAAAAAATACTGTACTACATCAATGTTTCCTGTCGGCTCAATTTGAGTGGACTTTGCTCTTCCGATGAGCATGAACGGTATACCAGTGAACGGTATACCAGTGGAGTGACTGAGCAGAGCACACACACGCATAGAGCGCAGCATTGGCCCCGCCTGGCTCATTAGCCCTGGCTCGCACTGGCCAGACAGTAGAAAAGCGACAACCCCTGCGGTAGACCGACTCCACTTGCATTCATTCACGCGATTTGTCGAGATGAGAGGTGACACCTCCTGGTAGTGTGATTTATATACTGTTATTTCACCAGACACTGACGCTTTGACGCTGAGTACCGGCAACATGTCAGAAGTGCCGGTACGCACGAAAAAGTGCCAGTACGCGAAGTACTAGTACTGCGTACCGGCCCACTTCAAGCACTGATAACGTGTCAATAACGTTACACAATCTGCACAATGATAGATGCGTGGACATGTGACAAAACACACCCATTAAGCAGTTAACCTAGACAAAATCATCATAAGTTACATATCAACTGTAGTAACAATTAACTCAAACTTATTTGTATAATTACTTACCAATATTATGGAATTACGTGTCAGCTGCGGTCTTGATGCGGGAAAACAAATGGCTGCCGATCAGAAAATTCTTGAATCGAACATCGATGACATAAGTGGTCACGTGGTTTTCACAGAAAGCAAAATTCTTGATTTGATGTGATGCAAATAGTTTAAATTACACCAACGAAACTTAATTTTACTTCCAATTAACTAAATATTTTACTAGTTTTTAGTTACTAGCTACTATTTAGTCAGATCAAGTATAAAATGTTCTTTAGAGTAATTACAAGGCATATACACTTTTTTCAGTGTACTTCTTACTTACTAAATAGCCTAAATCAGTGTTTCCCAACCTTTTTTTTTTTGTATGTCACTGGTGTTTCATATTGTGTCACTGGTGTTACTTTTTTTCTGTCACATTAAATAAAATGTGTCACATGTGACATGATGATAATTTTACATCCATTGAATTCTTTCAAACTTTGAATTGAATAAAAAAAAATGACAAGTAAGCAGTCAGTAATAAAATAAGAACAAATAAAGAAATGATGATAACACAAATAAAAAAATAACAACAGGCCTTCTAAACTAAATCAATTGCTTTTTTTAGTGGACAAGTAAAATCATGTCCTGCCAACTTTAAGTGTCTCGCTACACAATAGGATGAGTTATAACAACCGCAACTTGAAGGGAAATGGAAAACTTTAAATAACATGTTCATATAGCAACAAAGCATAAGTTCTATAAATTTTCTGTGTGATGCGCCAACGTGATCTCATGATAATTCGTATGTATTTTACGTAAAATGTGGTTCTATAAAACGTACATTTACTTA
>NW_015544316.1:314345-320234 GCF_001515605.1 Sinocyclocheilus anshuiensis | reverse complement strand
AAAACTGACGTATTGACGACACCTAAAAATGAATCCTTATGAATATTGAAATTGCGGCATCAATTTTATTAGTTTTTAGTTATATGAATTACCTTGTTTTCAATTGCATTATTAAATTGTTTAACCGTTACTCATTTACTTATGAAATTATAACATTTCATTTTGTTGTGATTTCTGCTGCCAGCTCGTTTCCAAGAATATGCCTACATAATGTTAAACACGATTTCACTTTAAACCTTAAAATAAATAACATTTCTGCAATCGTTTAACCTTTACTTGTCATGTAATGTTTACTTTGATTGCCATGGGCCACAAAAGGCGTTTTCTCCGACATGCTGTGACTGACAATAGAACTATAAAATACGCCAAAAACACAACATGATTACGAAATTAAACAATTTTATTAGTGCACTGTAATCCAAATCTTCCGAATCCATACGACTGCGAGGAACAGACCAAAATCCAAGCCTTTTTTCGGCGATCTTCAGTACACTGTGAATTTGGCTAAATGTAAGTTAATTAAAAAAAACGTAACGTTACGCCTAAAGTTACTGGAAAATGCAAATGCTATTATATCAAACAGCATTTTTAACATGATGAACATGCAACAACTGTTCAGTGAAAACGTAACTGAAATTTGCTATTTACTATTGTATGCACGTTATAGTTTAAGATTTATGAGCTGAATCCTCGTTTCTGTAAAAAGCTAATGAAGACTAGTTCAACTTATATCTATAAGACTTGTAAAACATCTGTTTGCACATCAGAGCCTTATATGGTGCTTTTGCAAAACGCTAATGTGAGAAACTTTTCCAAGACGACGATGATGGTGATGATTATTATTATTTAACTTAAGTTATGATTACAAATTACTTTATTTGAATGTGTTTGACCAAGACGACGATGATGGTGATGATTATTATTATTTTACTTAAGTTATGATTACAAATTACTTTATTTGAATGTGTTTGAGCGTATTTTCATTCACGATAGAAATGACGTCATTAGGTGAGGACGTAAAAGAACCGGTGAACCGGTTCATTGAAACGAACTGTCCGAAAGAACCGGACTTCCCATCACTACTAAAATTGTGGATCAAGTTAATGTTGATAAAGTCTACATATAAGTGACTTCTTAGCGTTTTCTTAATCTGATCTCATTATCGTTAGTTTCAAGTAAGATTTTCAGTGAATATTTCTGTATGTAACATGTGTATGTGTACTTGGCTGGAGTTTGACTTTTTAGTTTTTTATTTGCAGGATCAGTACAGTGCAAGCAGAGTCGAAGCACAACTCCGTATCGATGAGGTTCGCACACTACAAGCTGAAACACTGCCATCAGGCAAGTCACTGTCCACTCCCAGCTATAAAGATTGTATATGCACATTTAGGAGTGACCTATCTCTGAAGAAGCATTTAAAAACACCTAAACCAGCTAATCAAGGTATTCAGGATCACTACAAACTTCCAGGCAGGTGTGTTGAGTGATTGAGGAAGAAGTGGTAATGCATCACCTGAGTGATGTACTTAATGCTTTTCTGAACCTGATGGGCCTGGTGTACGCATTAAACCTCGACTACCCAAAGGAATTAAAATTTACATTTGAAGTGATACAGCGTCTGTTCATTGGAGTCGGGACAGACTCTTGCACCGCAAGAGTTCACCCCTTGACGAGCAAGTGGCTGCGATAAGACAGAAAACAAACAAACAAAAAAATGTCCCTTCTTGATACTGTTTAATCGATGGACTGGTTTAAAGTGTAAGAGCATTGTTGTTTTAAATCTCATTGTTTTAAGTGGAACATTGGTATTCTTTAAATTTTTTCAAACTGACTGTTTTCTTGTTACCTTGTACCGCTTCCTCTTTCCTTGTCATGTTTCTACGATTGGGAATTGAAGACCGTTTTTGAACACGGCTTATTGTGAATTATTCATGTACATTTATTCCTGCAATGAAAATATCTGATAATGACAAGGAGATTTATTTGTACTATTTTGGCACTAAGATGGGTCTGTGCATAGAGAAGTTTGCACATGTTTGTGTGAGCTGTGTATATGTGAAGATTTTTCTCGTGTAGAGTTTTTATATCTTTGCAAGAGAATTCTTTGTGTCTGTGTTTTTGGATGCAATGTATCCGTTTAAAAAAATAAATGCTGAGTTTCAGTTTTGCATTTGATTTCATAAAAAAAATCTGGTTCCAGATAGATATCCAGAACTTCTTGTCAAAGTCCAGTAAACTCAAATAGTTAAGTTATGATGTTGAGTACAAATGACTATTTTATGTCAGTTAGACTTACTGTTTAAAAAATAAATGCTGAGCATTTAAATTTTGCAGTTGTTGATTTCATAATTCTGGTTCCAGATAGATATCCAGAACTTCTTGTCAAAGCAATGAAGTCCAGTAAACTCAAATAGTTAAGTTATGATGTTGAGTAAAAGTTACTATTTTATGTCAATTAGACTTAGTTCATGGTTGTGAAAACATGAAAAATTAAGTTCAACCAATATGTTTTTCAGTTGACTTAACTAAAAATTTTAAATGCTCATTAATTGATACAGTACGTTGGCTCAATTTACTGCAAGTTATTTCAACAACTACATATAAGTTGAGTGAACTTAACACCTAATGTTTGCTAAACTTAACTGCGCCAATGCAACAAGATGACTTGACTAAGTCAAGTTGTCAACAAATCATTTTTTACAGTATAGAGTGTCACACCACGTGAAAGTGAAACCTGAGCGGTGAACTAATTTTCGGCAGCCGAAATTTGGTTGCATCTCTAATTATTGGCGACATCAGAAATGGATATTATATAATATATGCTTTTTTTTATATTTTAGCAATTTAAAAATATTAAAAAATGATTTTTTTACACCGCACCCCTGCTCTCGACAGATGGCACCGGCTCAATTTACTGCAAGTTATTTCAACAACTACGTATAAGTTGAGTGAACTTAACACCTAATGTTTGCTAAACTTAACTGCGCCAATGCAACAAGATGACTTGACTAAGTCAAGTTGTCAACAAATCATTTTTTACAGTATAGAGTGTCACACCACGTGAAAGTGAAACCTGAGCGGTGAACTAATTTTCGGCAGCCGAAATTTTGTTGCATCTCTAATTATTGGCGACATCAGAAATGGATATTATATAATATATGCTTTTTTTAATATTTTAGCAATTTAAAAATATTAAAAAGATTTTTTTACACCGCACCCCTGCTCTCGACAGATGGCACCCCGGTTGGGAAACACTGGCCTAAATAAATAAACGCATAAATCTAATTCACACCCATCAGATTTCAAAGTTTGATATCATGAACCATTGGCCTCTTGTCTGACACAGAATCTGGCACTTCAACTATGAAGAATATAGTTTTTGAAAATCTTGTAAAGTAGTACAAAAGCTGTATTCATGGTTGTTTGCTACAGATTTGGGACAAGGGTGAGTAGACATACTTTTAAGGTTTGAATGAGTTATTCTTTGATCATTGATTGCAAGTTTTAGAAACAGGTTTTATTCTATTTATATCTAATTTGTTTCCATTAGTCCAATTCTTTTTTTCTTCTGAAAAATCTTAACTTTGCACTTACAACATAAAATAATTTGCTTCAAGGATGTCAACAATTAATATGCATTCTTGAATATAGTTCATTTTCCAAAGCTTCTGCATACCCATTTTACCTTTGCGACTGTAAATCTCTAGATCTTTTGTATACACGAGGTAAATGTCTGCTTTAATAAGTATGCCCTCATTCTGCACGTAATTGGCTTTGATTTAACATTTCCTACATAAATAATAGCTGTCACACTTTGGTGCAGATACACAGTAACTCACTCCATCCATGCACAGCTAATTAATAGCGAGATCAATCACAGGATAATAGAGTAGATTTCTTTGAATATAAATATACTGAATACCTAGCATGTTTACGATTGTGAAAGGTTGGACAGACAGACACATACAGATCTGAAAATGAAAGAAACTGCATCAATTAAAGCATCACAACTTGCACTAATGTGCTTTTCCCTGAGGAAGTCTCTAAAGTGGAGTTGATAGCATGACCAAAGCTGTCAGGTGCTGCAAATCAATTATGGCCACATGTTTAGCCTCAAGACGCTGATGTGAGAAACCTTTCCTTTTACAATGGAGATGGAGGAGAAATGGCTGCTCTCACTTTTTGCTTTCAATACGTGAAATAATTGTGCCTGCTGAGGAGTTTTCACTTAAAATAATTGCTTTTCTGGTGTTATGGTTGAATGTAATGGTGGCATAAGAGTAGACAAAGCTTGAAGGTGTAATTGTAACCCAGTGCCCATATATCCGTTAGATGTATGCATTATGAAACAGAACAGGCAAGTGACGTGGAAGTGTGTGTCTTGTCTTGAGTGCTATATGTCATTATAGTTGCATTTAGCAGCATATTGTATGGAAGCCCATTTCCACCATATAACATATATAAAAAAGGATGTGTATCTCACAAGATTTGAAATAAATCTGTTACAAAGTCTGCATTTATTTGATCAAAATACAAATAAGAAATAATATTGTAAAACCATTTAAAATAGCTGTTTTCTATGAATATATTTAAAAATGTATTTCTGTGATGCAAAGCTGAGTTTTCAGCATAATTTCTCCAGTCTTCAATGTCACATGATCCTTCAGAAACCATTATAATATGCGGATTTGCTGCAGAAGAAACATTTCTTATTATTATCAATGTTGAAAACATTTATGTTGCTTAATATTTTTTGCCGAAACCGTGTTACATTTTTTTTAAATGAATAAGAAAGTAGAAATTCTTCAGTGTCACATGATCCTTCAGAAATCATTCTAATATACAGATTTGCTGCTCAAGAAACATTTATTGTTATCAATGTTGAAAACAGTTGTGCTGCTTAATATAGTAATTTTGTAGAAGCAGTGATGCATTTTTGCAAAGATGATTTGATGAATTGACAGTTAAAACATTTTTTTTATTAGAAATCTTTTATAACATTATAAAAGTCTTTGTCACTTTTGATCAATTTAATGCCTCCTTGCTGAATAAAAATATTAATTTATTAAAAAAAAATAAAAATAAAAAAACCTCCTCGACTCAAAAGGGTGATGGAGTTTACTTTACCGTACATTATTTTCAGGTAGCTATTAATAAATTATTATACACTTTTACTAACTTCAACTGACTTGCGTAGCAAGATTCTTTTCAAATTGTTGTTTCGACATGATATAAATTTGACTTGAAAGACAGAACTGACCATAAAAGAGACCATTTATGTTAATCCATTGGCACAACCCAGAAAATGCAACTCATATTTGCGTTGCAATATAAAGTTGTGAAATGCATTCGCATACTTTCTTAGGACTGATGCATTATTTAGGAGTGCATTTTTATTGTGATCATTTACGTCAGCATATTGTCAAATTGCTGTTGCTATCATTTCATAAAAGCAATAATTATCTTGAGGTTGTGTTTGAATTTTTCACTTGGCACAGTACACCCCTCAACCATGTTAAAATTACTATAATGTATGGCCGTATTGCTTTAATATATTCCCCTGTTGCACAGTGAAATTAATGCGTACATATATCACAAGGTTCTCCCCGATTGGAGCAGAACTTGTGGTATCAATTAGACGGTGAATTATATTGGCACCAGGTTACATCAGCCATCATCCCACTGGCTCATCTTTGCTTCGTCTGACATGCATGACATTGATATTCACGAAGAGCCGTGGTCACTTGGATCCTGGCTGGGGAATTAATGCAAAAAGTTGAAGAAATGTGCACTTGTCAGAGTGTGGCATCAAAGTGCCCTTGAAGTGGTACATCGTACAAGGATCTTTGTGTCAACGGAGGTCAACAAAGCCTTGCATACACACACACA
>NW_015544316.1:302363-313960 GCF_001515605.1 Sinocyclocheilus anshuiensis | reverse complement strand
ACACACTCACACACACACACACACACACACACACACACAGAGAAAGATCTAACTGCCACTTTCCCATCTTGTACGTGTTTATCCCCCATGTAGAAGCACCAGCGTCTGAAACTGACCCCTGTCAGGGAGTTCAGGGCATCGCAGCGTGGCTTTTTTCATGTCATGCAACACTTTTAGTCTCCCAAAGCACCTGGTGGTTTGGAAAAAGGTCACCTAAAGCCTGAATGACATGAATAATTCACATTTATTTCCAAATGTACTGCACTAATAAATATCCAACTATCATTTGCAGTTCAGTCTATTAGGCAGCGCTCATCCGACTGTCTCGGACCAGCATCAGCTTTTCAAGCTTCAATGACTCATTGATTTTGAATTACAGGGCATGTTCATTGTCTGGGTGAAGCAATGATCTTATAAGACTGATCCACTTACATCACCCAGCTGACATCAAGATGAGGCTTTTGAATTTTTCAAAGTGAATATCTCATGAATAGGGCACTCTGTTCACAGGAAATGCCAGTATGGCACCAAAAAGATCTTAGACTTCGTTACTAAAAATGTGACATGATGCTGACAGTGTTTACAGTAGCTTTCAGATTGAACTGGTCACCACATCAATTGAAGGATAAAAATAGGATGCAAGTAATGAGATAAAAATGTGCTGCGGAAAACAGCCTTGTCCTTTGATTTTGAGGCCCACAAAACTTTAATTAAAAATCACCTGCTTTGATCTGGTTAAATCATCTCTATAGAAATCATCAGCAGTTTTAGTCAACATTTTTTATTAATTAGCTCATATTGCTGTAAATATACACTGCCGTTCAAATAAGTTTGGGTCTGTTTTGTTCACCAAGGCTGCATTATTTCATTTTATTTTATTTGTTTTGTAATCAGAAATACAGTAAAACAGTCATATGTATTGGGAAATCAGCATAATTACTCCAGTCTTCAGTGTCACATGATCCTTCAGAAATCATTCTGATTTGCTGCTCAACAAACATTTATTATTATTATTATTAGCAATGTTAAAAACAGTTGTGCTTCTTCCTATTTTTTTGTGGAAACCTTGATGCAGTTTTTCAGGATTTCAGGAAGTATAAAAAAGTGTTTATTTAATATACTTTTTAATTTTAATATACTTTTTTTTTTGTTTTTAGCATTTTTTGTTTAATGTTGTTGTGGAAACTGCAATGCTTTCTTCTTAAAGAAGAGATGATAAATAAAAAAATGATAAAAGAATGTCTGTTTTCTGATTTTTTTTTTTTTTGTAAAAAGTGTATAGGGTCGCTAGCGACCAGAGGTAGGCCTATGTAATAGTGTAAATATATATTTTTTCTGAGCAACAATAATTAAATATCTGATGACTCAATAAATGCAATTCACCTTTATTCCTCAGTGTGTCACTGTTTCATAGACAATGATGACGTGATGTTCCACTCATAATTACCACAGGCATAAAACAAAATATCATCGGCAAAAATTTAACTGACTTGAATGGCTTTACTGCAGAGCAATTACTGTATGCAATGAAATATAAGTGTCACAGTCATTTGATGGTGGATGTGGTGAATAGCGATCAAAATATTTTTGAAGACATTGAAAACGATAGTTTTGAGAATATGGTTGAGATCGCGAATGACTCAGATGCTGAATAAGTGCGCTCTGACGATGTCAAGTGAGGGTAAAATCATCTGCTCAAATCGAACCCTTCATTTAAAAAGGTAATATGCTTTATTTTATTCCTTTGTAATTGTTACTAAAATATCAGGAGAGTTTGGGCTATTGCATGCCCGATATGTAATGATTGGTGCAACATTCATGCAGTTAATAGTGTAGTTGTAATGTAAAAATAATAATACAAAAAAAATTACCGTTTTGAGTTTGTTTTTTGTTTTTTTCTTCACCATTGTTTTCTAGTTGGGTGTTAGGGTTTTCTGAGTGGTTAAACGATTTTGCACAACCCTGTGAGAAAATCCCTCCTTCAGTGCAAGTCTAGGGGAAATTTGGTCAGTTTATTTGTCCACCAAAAGTGTAAGAAAAGTAATAACACACATCCGAACCATAAATAGTTTGGGGCAAATTACATTTCTCTAACCTCAATTATGAGCAATTGTAATAGTGATGTGTGCCATAGCGAACTCCACTTATTAAACATCACTTAATGTGCATCTCCCCATTAGCTCAAATTATCATATTATGTTACAGTGTGATTATGCAAACACATCACACACAGTTCAAATAACACTCTGGTTTTCTCTGGAGCTCTGGATTGAAGCCAATGTTTTTCACTTTGGTACCACCACATCCTGCCTGAGACCTAAATACTGTCATAAAACAAGCTGCAGGCCTGATTTCAGATCAGCTGAAACCTTACGAGAGAAGAACCCAAAACAACCCAGCAGCCTGGTTTGTGTGCATCCTCGCTGTTCGAGGGGTGAACTCTTTGTTTAGGGCTTAGCGAGGGTCTGCAGATCATCAGCACTCTATAGCTCTATAGCTATATAGCTGCCAAGTCTGGTCTGTTTTAGTTTCAGACTTTAGCCCTGAGTTGCAGTTTGCACTCAGAATATATATATGATCGGTAAGCACCATAGAGAAAGAGTCTGGAAGTCATCCAGATGCAATGAGCGTTTTGGGCGAGTATGAGCATCTGATACTAATTTCAGAGCTGTACTGTGTTCAGTGCTGCATGAGGTTTAGCTGCATGGATGAATGGGAAACATTCACAAGACGAAACACAAATCATGTATGTATTACTCCAAAGGTAACAGGTTCCAGTCAAAGCAGTGCCTCATTAAACTGAATAATACGCTGAGCTAGAGAGTTTATGCTGTTTGAAGTTGTATCGGTTGCAATACAAGTAAAACAAGTTATATTTGGGTCCACTGAATGCTCCTATTGTTCTGTTGATTTTATTATTGTTCTTCTGGCAGTCAATAAAGCAGTAGGAACATTTGTATCCACTGTTGGGGAGCAAATCTCAAACTCTATAGCGCCACAAACTGATAAATGTCACATTTATATGCTTATAACTCCTAGTGTTTTATTTGGATTCCAATGGTAATACTCAATAAACCCACACTTGATATATGATCATCAGACCAATAGACGCACAAATACGTTAACAGTAGGGATGCACCGATAACACTTTTTCCAGTACTCGCCCAATACTGATACTTTTATTTTTGGTACTTGTAATAATGCAGGGAACCACTCGTTATAAATCTCCTAACTGTGATATTTTCAGAAATAGAAGTTCGTTTTTTCATCTGAAACGTGCTGCGATTTATATTCCAAAGCCACTCATATAATGCAGAAACACGCATGAAGCAAGCAAAACACACCCACTGCGCACACGTATTTGTACTGGTGCAGAATGAGAGGGACAAGTACAGTACAGCCTAGCGCATTTCACACAGGCTGTTAGTTTCACTTTCGCCAGAAAGTTGTGTATGCCTAAGGTTGAAAATAAATGATGTTTATAGTGAATGCCCCTATAAATGGTTTTATTTTTACGATTTAGTTTTAATCCAAATGATGCCTGTGGTAAGTGAGTGAACATCAAAGATCACACAACAGAAGTGCGCGCGCTCTCTCTCTCTCTGTCTCCCTACCGTTAAGTAACTTGTGCATTGTTTTTGTTACTTGTTTTTTACATATCCGACCGAACTACAAACTTTCCAGTGATGTCTGTGAGAAAGGTATATTCACTCGACAAGCTCGCGCATCTGCACCGCCGCGCGCTCAATCCACTCAGCGTGCTTTGTTTATCAGCTCGCGCACATCAGCTATACAGGCGTTAATACTGAATGTTTAACATTATATTCATTGCAGACATCCTTAACTCCATTCTGCTGTCTGTTGTTCTGTTGTCGGTGTTTCTTTGTCTGAATATGGCGCTTATCACATGCTGTGTGGTATCGGGGCATTTTAACGAGTCCGAGTACGAGTACAGGAGCTCAGTATCGGGCCCGATACCAATACCAGTATCGGTATTGGTGCATCCCTAGTTAACAGAATTTAGATTTTTTTATTTATTTATTTATTTTTAAGTTTTGTTGCAAACTTTTATTTTGACGTTAACAGATGCGGCCCGAAACAGGAAGTGGGAGTATTTTCGTAATGTTTTGGTGCATTAAAACGAAAAGTACAATATATGTCATTGCCACCGCTTCCTACGGATACCCACGTAATTTGATTATATAATTTGATGACCTGCTGGTAAAATAATATTAAATAAAATAAATAAATAAATAAATTAATTAATTAATTAATTAATTAAATTTAATTAAATTAGACAAATAAATAAATAACAATTAAACTAAAACCTAAATCTAAAATGTATTTTATTGCAGACATATAGTCCTGATTATATTATTTTTAAATTGTTAAAAGTGTAGACAGTACGACTTAACATAATTTGCAATGCATCATTATTGCCAATTCAGTTTAGTTCAAGATTAGTCTGTCTGGAAATCCAGCAGTTAGTGCTGTACAAACCTTTGAACTTTTAAATTATAAATCATTTTGCTATTATTATTTTTTTTCTTCTGGGACAATAACATCCTGAAATCCTTGTTATTTATGTCACCAGAACTACTTGAATTATTTCCCAGCAGTTGGACAGACAATACAAAATGCAGCAGTAGTCAAGCTCTCTAATGATTCCCTATTGTCTTCATCGTAGGCCTAAACTTGTTATTTTGAGGAACACAGAAGTGATGCAATAGTATGGGTACAAAAATATACAAAGTATTGTAGCTATTTTCAACCCTTCAGTCCAGGTTCATCTATGTATTCATCACACATAATGATTTTTTAAGAATGCCTGTGTGTTTATAAGGAACTAGGGAACGTAATTTGTGACAGCTAGCTTCAGGATTGGAAAGATCTTGTAAGTTTAAAAATAAATGGGAGACCTTGTCCCATATCCATGGAAGCTTGTGGGATAAGTGGACTTGTGTCAGTGGTGCGTTTATAGCAGTCTTATCTGCAGGAGACTGGGTTCCTCACTCATTTATCAATGTAGAACTCACTCACAGCACAAACACTGTGACTGGTGTTTATCCATTCAGAAATGAAGCAGCATGGGATGGAAGGAGTTGCTACTATCTGAAACCATCTGCTACAAAACAAACCTGGAAACTCTTGTGTCAAGCATAAGACATAAAAAGAGACACATTAATCAAGATGTTTGTATGCACGTACATATATCATGAAACATACATGAATATATATATATATATATATATATATAAGAAAATTGTAAAAAAAACAAAAAAAACAAGTAATAAAACAAAATACGTTTAAACATAATAAAAATAATTACACTATAAAAATAATAAAATTTCAGTCTTTCTAATTCAAAATATATAAATAAAATAAATGTTCATATATAGGTGTTTTTATTTTTACGTTTTTTTATCTAACATATTTTTAAAATGGTAAATATCTTACAGATTTTACAGTAGGTGTAAGTATGACCACTGTTTATTAAAACTACAAACAATTACTTAATAGTAATAATTATAAGATGCTTTCACCAGAGAGAGGCTGTGAATATGATGCAATTTGGCCTTTACTTGGAAAGTAATTTACTGTTTAAAATACATTTTTAATGGCATTATATCGATCCCTCCAAAAGAGAACATGTTGTTCAAATTCATCTTGATGAAAAGACATAACTGGGACATTAAAATTAAACATGCAAACACGCATTAACCTAATGTTATTTCCATTAACAAATGTATTAATTTGCTTGGCCTACTAAAATCCTGGCTTGACCAGGAAATAGAAGGATTTCTGTGTTTCCTTTCAGTACTGTTAAAAATGCCGTTTCCAAAAGGGGTTTCACAGTGATTTGGGGCTTCCTTAAAGAATATTTCAATGAACAGTTCCTAAAATAACTATTTTTTTCTTAGTGTGAAAAAACAACAACATTTTAATAACTTGTTTTGTTTACTATAATGAAGCTTTTGTGCAATGTATGTTACAGGTTCTCCATGGGACCATATAGATGCAAAGAACCCTTATTTTGAAGACTGCTTCTAGCCTTTGAGTCCACAATTACACTGCAAACAAACAAACAAATTAATAAATAAATAATACATTCTCTATTACCTCTGTATTTCTATTTGAGCAGCAGAATTAGCTGTCACAGCTGTTTGGATCTGTTATAAAGTTTGTAGTAGATTTGCCACCTCAACTCCAGTATTACCCAAAGGTGTTTCCAACTGTGACAGCAAAGTTATTTATCCTCCAATTGAGAACTAGTGCACAAAAGAGTGTTGCCCAAAGGGTGTACTTTATTTTCTTAGTTTGACACTTCAATTCGAGTCTGATATCAAAGCTTTATTTTTGTCCTTTATCACCTGATTATCCTGCTTATAGCAGCACCGAACAAAGCCTGAAAATTAATCCAGGTCTTTTCATCTGGGTTTATTCATGTTATCAACTAATTATCGCCTGTTTTGTATCTCATACGGTGATTTTTTTTCTGAATGAGTGAGTGATATTGAAGTTGTTTGTGGCATTGTTACATTGTGTGCACGGTACAAGTCGTCTTTCCTTGAACTCTGTCAAATTGATATCGATGTTTCCTTGTGTCTATAGAAAGAATGCTGTACAAGAATGCTGTGATCACAATTACCGCTGTTCTCTGTGCAATTTGCTTTGTGCCATAGAATTTTTCTTCCACAAGAGTGAGAGAGTATAAATCAAAGTATTGTAGCATTTAAACTACTCACCTGCAAAAAAAACATTTAAATTCCACCCCGGGGGCTGAATGTTATTGACTTCAATTAACTCTGGAGATTGTGACTGTGAAAATCAAGCTGTGATGCTGCAACTCTCAAGAGTGAGATATTCCAGCACCTTTCAAAATAGCTGCTGACCAGGCTGCCTTTTCCGTTCCTCTTTGGATTGTATTGGGGGATTCAGCTATTTACATAATTAAATATAATTGTTTCTCTGGTTCTAGTGATGCACTCTATCACACTGTTTATGGGTCGACTGTGATTGGAGAGTTATAAAGCTCTTAAATATTCAAGCACATACAGTATAGCATCACGCTTATGGATATAAGAATAGCACTGCGGGGGCTGAAATGCATTTCATGAATAATCTATTTTTATATGTCATCTGTTCTCTCTATAAAGGCTTGTTTTAATCAAATTATAAATGTGTTATTTTAATTAGTTTATACTATAGAATAATTGGTTTATACAGTTGAAGGGATAGTTTACCAATTTCTTTACGCAAACTCCTGTTTTCCATACCTGTACACTGAAAAAATAAATAAGTAAATGAATGAATGAATAAATAAAAGTGTAGGATTTAATTTGAAACGATTTTAACTTCGAAATTGCTAGTACATTTCACAAATAATTACAAAGAAACACCAAGTAACACATTGAGTTAAAACTTTAAAATGTGAAGTAGAAAGATTGAAAAAGTTTTATTTTAAAACATACTCCATCTTTGTTTTATTTTTGAGTCTTCTGAACTCATATTAGAGGAACAAACGTGAAATTTAAGTTGCTTTTCACTGGAAATCTTCAAAAAATAATGGAGCAATGACACTTTTTGCCAGGTTTGATGTAATTGAAGATGCCACAAAATATTCCTCAGATATTCTCCTTCTGTGTTTCATGACAAAAATAACAGCATATGGGCTTGAAATTGCATAAGAGTGGGTAAAAATGACAGATTGAAATAAACGTGAAACGTTTGAAGTAGAATTAGCAAAAACTGAAATAGATGTAGAAAGACTGAAATAGTATTTTCTTGTAAAACATACTAGTGATCATTGTTTTGTTTACAACTTGGAAAAATCTTCTTTCGTAGTCTATGCTGTTATGCAATTCAGAAAATGTTAATGATCATAACCATGGCTGTCAAGTTCCAAAAAGGACAAAAACACCATTAAAAGTGTCAAATTAGTATTTAATTAATTTATTTTGTGTGAAAAATAAACTGAAGTTACTGTTCACTGACATTATTCAAAACATGGGGCACTGACGCGTTACACCATGTTTGACGTCAATGAAGATGACAAATATGATTCCTCAGAAATTATCCTTCTGTGTCTCATGACAAAAATAACAACATATGGGTTTGAAATGACACAAGTCAGTAAAAATCATTAAACAATTATTATGTATTATTTTTTTTACAGTGTATTCTGCAGAACATCTGAATAATCAAAACCATGGTTATCAAGCTCCAAAAACAAAAAGAAAAGAGAAGAAGAAGAAAAATGTTCTAAAAAATAAGTGTTATAAAAGTAGTCCATAAGACACAAATACCATATTCTCCAAGTCTTCTGAAGTTATATATAGCTTTGTGTGAGAAACAAACTGAAATTGAAGTTGCTTTTCACTGAAAACCGTCAAATAAATAGATCACTGATGTGTTACGTCCTCAGAAATTCTCCTTCAGTATTTCATGACAAACATGCAGCATATGGGTTTGAAATGACATAAGGGTGAGCAAAAATGTGTGATTCTGCGTGAACTTTAATTAGTTTACTTCGACTGAGATTTCATTAGTAATCATTTGGCACCAGATACAGCCACCAATCTGTTCAAACATCCTCATTTATAATGATGACGGTTTGGTGATAAACACAAATTTGAGCATGCAGGTGACCAGGGGCGATTCTAGGATTTTCATTTTAGGGGGGCTCACCCCCCAATGAGGGTATATATGTATATATATATATATATATATATATATAAAATAAAAAATGTTTGAATGATAGGGGTGGTATGCTAAATTTATATACCAAAAAGTGCAGTATTCCACTGTATTGCATATTTGCATTGGCAACCCAACACGGTACCAAAAGTGAACTGCATTGGTCCGATTTCATACAAAATGAGTATAACATATAACTGAATAAGCCAAATAGAAGTCTTCATGATCGAACACACACACACACACACCCCTGTTTACTGTACACACACACACACCTGTTTACTGTACACACACACACACACAATTTCACTGTTTGCATTTCTAGTACAGCCCTCTTTCCTTAGCTCAAGTATGCAAACCTCTTTGCCACATGCACTGGAAATTGTATTACATTGAAAGTTAAATATTCAAATGAAAATGGCAACATGATTGTTTTATAAAGTATGCCTTCATATGTGCTTCATTTTCACTGGAGGAAACAGCTGTGGTGTGATGAGGGGTGAACGCAGCGAAAACTTAGGCTACAGTAGATGGGGAACCGATTGATATTTTGCAAACTGTATTTATGGCAAAATGTATTTTATGATATTTAAAGGGGACTGAGGAGATCACAAATTTGTGTACAGTTTATGGAGCTAATCGCAAAATGTTAGGGGGGCCAAGTAGTCATTTTAGGGGGGCTATGGCCCCCCCTAAAAATGGCCTAGCGACGCCCATGCAGGTGACTATGTGCAAACGTTTTTCCAAAAGCAAATCCCTGATGTCCTTCCTATTCAGGAAGGCAACAATGGCATGTCTTTTCTCATCAGCCATGTGGCTGAGCTAGTGTTAATATTGTATGATAGTGTTCCTCTCTGTCTTCGTCATGAGGCATTAATGGGGCCGGACTCTGTGTACAGCTTGAGGGTAACCATGAGAATAAACATCTGCCATTTGTTTACATCTGTCTTCCACTGAACCTCTTTGCTATTGCTTGTTTCCAAATGGCTGAACTGGTCCTTTTATTTTATTTATTATTATTATTTTTAAAGTCTTATGTTGCACCAACATAGGACTTTCAGCATTTTGGGTGGTTTCTAAAAACTCTATTTAAAAGTAAGTTTACAATAAGGACTATAGATGTTTATGTGCATCACCTTTTAAGAAAATAAAAATAAAAAAATAGAACATTAAATTTTAGACCCGCAATTACACAGCTAAAAATGCATGCGTATTTATGTTTATGCACATAATATTTATATGTATTGTAATACTTTTATTGCAGCATTCTGCAGGTATTTTTGTAATGTTCTCTAAATTGTGCAATTGACTGTTGTTTCAAGCAACTTATTTCTTGCCTAGCAGTAGTGTCATCTCTCTTATATCACCCATCACTCGTTTTCTTCTCATTATGAAATAATTTAGCCTCAAATCAATATTTCCCTTCCATTTGTTTATTTATTTGGCAATTAGCCACATAATAAAAGTAGAATATTGTACAGTCGCAAAATAAACCCCTTCAGGGTGATTTAAAACCTCCCTGTTGGTGTTTGTTTTGTTTTGTATGTTTTCTCTTATTGTGTTGTATTTGTATATGTACATGCAAATTCACATGAATAACAAGAATAATATTATACTGGGTTGCAAACCCCCTTTTAGATCTTTCTGTAAGGCACAAAGGCCAGATGTTTAATCAAAATCTAATCTCCGTTTTGTACATCTGCAGGCCATATTTGAATCCCCTTCTTTCACTGCACTACAATGTTTGTTATAATATTTGATTAATTATGGCTGCAGAGATGCTTGAACGGAAGAAAATTAACTTATTTTTCTTTAAAAAAGGGTACAATTTACATAGAAGCTTTTGTGTGAATGCATCAGCTAAAATTGGAAGTGAAACCTTAAGTGGACATCAAAATTCTCAGCATACAGTAACAAAATCAGAGGGATATCTGCTCTGAGGATTTCTTTCAAAGACTGATATCAATAAACACAATTTATCAAGTCTCAGTGATAACATCATATAATCCAATAATCTTCCTACGTGCTTTTTTTAATTACAAAATCATTACAAAAACGTGTAATGTAACAAGTGTTTACATTATGCATATAAAAAGGAAGAATCCTTTTTTTCTGGTCCTAATCCTGTGTTATTGGACTTAATGAGTTGCTAAAGCATTCAAAATTAACACACACAGACAGACACACACAAAGAAGAAGAAAAAGAAGAAAAAAAAAGATTTTCAATATTGTTTTGTCTGTTGTGAGGAAATTAATTTACTCAAGCAAAACTACTTTTTGAAAGTCTATTCTTTCAAATTATATTCTAAGTTTTCTATATTTGTTGTGTATAATAGCTTTGCAGTCTTTTGGGATCCATAAGAAAACATGTGTAACTGATGCACTCAATACATGACAATTTAAAGTGAAGACGTTAATGAAATGGTTTGTCATTACAGTAGTTGAAAATAATAATTTGATAAACTAGGAAGCAAAAAAGTACAAAATATGTAATGATAGAGCTCAAGCTCAACACTTTTTTTTTGCCCTTCAATTTCTGACTGTTCTGTTTCTTTTGTATTTGGGTTGTACAATACAACTCAATATTTGTTATCTTTATTGTGCTTTGTAAATTAATTTTGTAACATAATGTACCTTATCACATATGGGAGGCCAGGGCTAGTTGTCTATACAGATTTGTTTTCTAACAGTGTTTTGTGTGTTGGTTTCAAACACAGTTCACAAATGTTGTAAATTAGAATCTGTGGAGATGACGAGTCAGTGTCGCCGAATTCATCTCTTAAGCCGAAAAAAACTAGTTTATCAATAGATTATTAAAATGTTAATGCAGTTTAATATGACTGTTTTTCCCTGACACATTCATCATCATTACTTCTGCCGGTGTGCTGTGGCAAGCTTTA
>NW_015544316.1:301860-302158 GCF_001515605.1 Sinocyclocheilus anshuiensis | reverse complement strand
CTCATTAGCAATGGTTTATTAATAAACATGCGATTAGTCGACTAATGCTTAAAATGAATGACTACTAGTCAACCAGAAAAAATCTTTAGTCGAGGGCAGCCCTAGTGGAAATCTTCAATATATTATTATTATTATTATTATTTATTTATTTATTTTATTTTTTGTAGCCAATAATTTAAACCCACCCTGAGAATTATTTACTGAAGTATAAAGTGTGACAACTAGCCACAGTATCCCCTTGTAACAAACGTTTGTAGGTCGGGAAGAAGGAGGCGGGAACCGGCGAACATTCAAACCA
>NW_015544316.1:278503-301121 GCF_001515605.1 Sinocyclocheilus anshuiensis | reverse complement strand
ATCTAGAAGGGCTGAGCAATTTTTTCTGATTTTATCAATTAATTCAAATGTAATATTTTGTCACAATTTTATTTAAAGGAGACATAACACATACAGTTTCTGCCAATCCCATATTAATCTTGAGTACTGTAACAACGTTCGTAGGTCGGGAAGAAGGAGGCAGGAACTGGTGAACGCTCAAAGAAAACTTTAATAAAATAAACAAATACAAAATAGCGCGACAGCCCCTCGCGGACGACTGTCGCGCACAAACAGAACCAAAACACAAAATAAAGTCCAGGCCTGGTCCTCTCTCGTCTTTCACTGTCATCACCCCTCCTTTTTATCCTTCCGGAACTCCTCTGTGAGACTTGAGACCGGTGAGTGGTGCAGGTGTCGCTCATTATCAATTACTCCACCGGCCTCGCTCCGTTCCCACGGCTCTCGGCCCCGCCCCCACTCGTCACACCCCTATATAATAAATAGCATTTTTCCAGTAAACATTTCTGCTGTAATAACAAACCAACACAACTGTGTTGTATTGTGATTTTATTCAGGCTCTCTGAGCATGAACCAGACATAGAGCTCCACCACCCACATTTTCTGGCATAGTTCTCCTTTTTCCAATCCAAAAAAAAAACTAAAAGAGTACATTCTGTAAAACTGTTCCTTTAATAAATCATAGTTTCAATCCTGAAGTTGAGCGTTTTATGTTAAAACTCTGCCTTGGGAAATTATGTCACTCAGATAGGAAACTTACCTTTTCAATGAGGTGTGTAACACGCATTTAAGTCTGTCTCGAGTTGGAAATGACCTTTTTTTTCTTGTTTTAGAAGCTGACAAGGATTTTCGTGACAGCCAGCACTAACTTGAGTGCTTGACGTGAATGTCAGACTTGCAGTGTTGTTTGTTAAAACAGTGACAGCGTTTATATTGAAAGGCAATGAGCTTAGTCATGAGGAGGAATGCCAAGTCGTATCTGGGCAGGTGTTTCTGTCAGGAAGTGAAGGAAGACCACAGAGCCTGTGTGACAGGTAGGGAGGATCCCGTTGAAGACCATTAAAAATATAGGCAGTGACAGCCCTCTAACACTTGAAGTCATTAGCAGGCACTGGCTAATGCTAACTGGGTGTAAGTTAGGTGGCCATCACAACTGTGGCTCTAACACATTGAGATATGCTCTTGTATATTTGTATTTATTTATTTATTTTATTTTAAGAGAGAGTTTGATGGTAAGAGAGAGAAAGAGGAACTGTGATGGAGGCTGTCGAGCTCCAAAAAATGGCAAGAAAGCTTCATAGAAGTAACCCAGACTGAAATTTACATTATTCTCTGGTAATCTTTCCCGTCGCTCTCAAAACTCATTTGTTCTAATGTACATTAAAATATGCTGTGTCAAGGTGCATTTCATTTGATGAAGCTAGCTGATGTTATTTTGGCCATATAAAATACGTGTATTATCTAAATTTGACATATGTACTGTGGTCCGAATTACAAATGAAACTATACAGAAAATATAGTAGTTTAACACAATAAAACAGATGGGTGAATATTATAAAGGGCTCTATCTATCTATCTATCTATTTATCTATCTTAGTGGCTGAAATAGCTCTGTTGGGAGAGCGTTAGACTGAAGATCTAAATATGCCTTATACGTGGCCTAATGGTCAGAGAGTCGGACTTGTAACACAAAGGTTGCGAGTTCGAGTCTCAGGTCCGGCAGGAATTATAGGTGGGGGGAGTGAATGTACAATAAATGGCTGCCCACTGCTCCGGGTGTGTGTTCACTGCTGTGTGTGCACTAAGGATGGGTTAAATGCAGAGCACTAATTCCTAGTCACGTCACTATCTATATATCTATCATCTCTCTATATATCTATGCATTGTGACATATTCTATAACATATAATACATTTGACATATATTTTATTTTTTAAATTAGTTTTACTATTTTATTTTTTTCCATTGTGACATTTTCATTATTATAATGTAAAAATATATTTTTTAATATTATAATATATACATTGGTCCCACTTTAAGTGGCCTTAACTACTGTACTATGTACTTACATTTAAATTAATCATTTGGTACAATGTACTTATTGTGTACATACATGTTTTTACATTGTACTTATATTTTAAAAATACCTGCATGTAATTACATATGTAATTAATTTATGTAATTACATTTATAATTACACTGTTGACCCATCCCTTACACCTTAACCCACCCTTAAACCTACCACCAAACCTCTCCCTAACCTTACCCGTTTCCCACCTAACCTTAATATAAAGTGGGACCTATACATGTTTACTCATTTTACATCATATTGTAACGATTCATCCACTGAAGGCGAGCGTAGTGAAGAACCCAAGTGCAGTTTATTTACAGGTGATCCAAACATCCAAACAATAATCCAAACAGACGAAGACTAGAGACACAGACTTGACTTGACGTGACGAGGCATGAACAGACTAGGCTCACCGACAGCGGGTTACAACATCAATACACGACGAGAGACAATGGCAACATGATGGCTACTTATAGCAAACAATACAGGTCACATAACAAGAACAAACCAATGGGAAACAAGACACATGACTAGGACTACCAATCAGAACATGACACATACACAAAGCAGAGATACATGAGGGCAAGGGAAGCATGACACTGACAGCATGAAACAATTACAAAATAAAAGACATGGAGAACATGAAACAAAACCCAAACACCAAACCCCACATTACACATATTAGCGTCATACTACATGTTTTACAATGTTTGAAGTAAGAATATGAAAATATAACAGTAAAATGTTCTTAATTGTCCTGAAAATAATGTCACAATGCAAAGCTCGGTGATTAATTTTTCATTATGCAAAGTACATTTTCTTTCTATATGATTTTTTTTTCTCTCTCTTCGGTTTTGGTGTGAAATGTAACCCGTACATTTCTTGACAGGTTCTGTGAGAATTACCCAGATAGTTCTGACTCTGCAATGAGTCACGTTTGAAGCAGGCAAGATATGCAGGCCTGGAGCTGCACGTCAAATTAATTCTATGCTACTGAGCTAAGTCTATAGTATAACGTCATTATCTATATTAATTGGCAGTATAATTGCTTATTGTGATTATTATTATTATTGTTATTGAACCTTGACCCTAAAGTTGTTGTCTTTTTATTATATTTGCTGTTTCTGCTGTTTGTAAAAGCAATACAGTATCTTGAGGCAGTGCAGTACAGAGACCGTTACCATGGTAAATTCCTTTGCTTTGCTTTGCATCATGCTAAACAGCACCCAAGAACTGTGGTAATGAGAATGTGAAGACTAAAGTCAGAATAATAATCCAGTAAGCGGAAGTCTCCATTTAAACTCGAGATATGATGAAATACTTGAGTACTAAGAGGAAATTTTGCCATCGTACTGGTCACAATAATTTCAAACCTCACATAAACAAGTAATTGCCCAATATCTGATGGCCTGGTGATATTTTGACCTGCTATCAAGATAAGATGATGACTTTTGGCAGATCATGACATGATTCACTAGAGCGCCAATCCGTGAATTGGTAAGAATGACCTTTTGGATGGAAATCTCATATCTTGCTTATATCTGTGGCTTATCTACGGCAGCTGATGCTCATTTCCAACTGTAGATGTCTAAATTTACAGCTACTTGCTTCATCATCCTCATTCACCATCAGTGGCTAGCAAATAAAGCAGCGCATAGGCAACTTTAAGGGAGCCGAGGACACAGCAGTCAAATTAATCTGCAAGAGAGACATGAATTGTGACATTGACTGTCCACTCAGTTTTTAGACGGGATATAGTTAGATTCGCATGAGGGACCCTACGACTGGAGCACACACTCAAATATACATACAGTACATATCAACCCATAAACCCATTGAGCGTCTTCTATTTCACTGTATTCCAGTGCAGCCACGCCACAAATTTGACTTTTCCACATGACTGATCGCTCTAATAGTCAGCCGTTCGCTCCGACACATGAGTGCTAAAACCTTGCAATTTCCACATTGCCTGTTAGAACATTTTTCTCAGTCTTTTCGGATTATTTCTCTATTTATCATGTTCTGGGAAACGTAATGGATGAAGTAATTATGAAAAGTCGATGGAAAACTCTTTTTATTAATGCTCAGTTGAAACATTGTAGCAACGAGCTGGCTGTTGATTCATTAATAATGGCAAAAATCAGTCAGTGACAATTGCATTGAGTCCTTTGGAATCATAGATGCATGTAAGCTACATGGCCAAGTCTCAGCCCGGGAGGTTTTTCCTGAAAAAGTCCTTACATGTAGTCAGCAGTTCTTAGTTCTTAAAGAATAATGCCATTAGTGGTCTTTGCTGAGGCAAGCATCACGATTACCATTGTGCCCACATAGGGTTAGGGATTTTTCAAAGGCATTGACCTTAAGTATTAAACTTTGGGGTATGACCACGCTTCTTGCTACAGGCATGAATACCTCAAATCAAGGATCTTGTTGAGGAGATATGTGCAGTTACTTTTCTAAGTAGTGGGACTTTATGATTTTTGCCTGGTAGGCAATAAACAGCAAAGAAATCCACCAGACTTGCATTAACTTGAATAGAGACTTGGGTGGATACTTTTGACTCGCCAGTAAGCAGAATGCTTAGCAATGAGAAATCCTGCTACATTTTCTTCATGTAATGTAAAATGTAATTTAAGTAAAAATAATAATTTACATAGACAAATATTTTCATTCAATGTAAGTTATTTAATATAATTATATATATTTGCTGTCTAATTATAAATACAGAAATGTAAAAAAGTCCTAGATTGTTGTAGACTTTACAGGCAGACAGACAATAAAAATTAATTTGTTTAATAATTGTGGACCAATGTGGAACAACACTTGTTGTTATTCAGTAAATGTATCTTCCTGTAATTCAAATTCAAATTAGGGTGTATTTTAGTCTGAAGTAATGGTTTGGAGTTTAAAACGCCGTGATGATGGACTGGTGCCATGTGGATTATTGTGATGTTTTCATCAGCTGTTTGGACTCTCATTCTGACAGCACCCATTCACTGCAGAGGATCCATTGGTGAACAAGTGATGTAATGCTACATTTCTCCAAATCTGTTCCCATGAAGAAACAAACTCATCTACATCTTGGATCCTTCTCTAAGTGTGTCAATGACAGTTCTATGGCACTCCCATTTTTTCCGTAAAAGCTTTCTTGACTGAATCATATAATGGCATTTATAAAGATGAAAAAAATAAAATAATAATAATCTGTGCCGACCCAAAGCCTATTGAGAAAAAAGGGTGTTGCACTAATATACAGTTACGTGTGCTTCACTTTGTTCTTTCACATCAGAGTAATCAGTGACCTTAATTTGACATGGCATGCACACATGCGCTGATAATTTTCATCATATTATCAGCACTTATCAAAGCTTTTACATTTTCAGGGAGGAATGTGACGTTTTGTTTGATGTGCAATCCTACGCAGCCTGTCAGTGTCATGTGACATGAGGAATGCCGTTCCAATCTCATTTAACATTTTGGTTTGGCTGTGGTTTGGCATGTGGAAGCCCTGCGGGCTTATGCCTTTTGTTACTTGCTGAGAGACAGCTGACAGCAGCCCTTCTGGTGAGACACCTGCATAACATAACGCCCTGTACGGGTCGTAAACAGATAGACGGCCTCCCTCCACGTTTTAATAGATGATCTGTGCTTCGAGATATTTATTTGTGGGCAACCCGATTAAAGCTAATATTCAAAAGATGACTAGTATTAGATGGCTGAATCTCATAGAAACATATCCTATACTGCAAGACAAAAAAAAAAATCTCATTATCATTAATATAATGAGGTGAAAATGTTCAATGTCATGACAATTAGATCATAATACAAAAAAACGACTTTTTATTTGTGCAAAATATAAATGTAAACCATTTACAATAATATTATAACATATTTAAATTGTAATTTATTCATGTGATGCAAAGCTGAATTTTCAGCATTGCTCTAGTCTTCAGTGTCACATGATCCTTCAGAAATCATTCTAATATGCTACTTTGCTGCTCAATAAATGTATTCTTATCATTCAATATATTATTATGAATTGTGTAATTATAAACAGCTGTGTTGCTTTTGTGGAAACAACTACTATCACTTTAGATGTATTTGTGCAATGTAATATATATAATAATATATATATATATATATATACAGTATATGTAATGTTTATATTATATTAATTTGTCCGTTTTGTCAGTTTTATTCATAACGGGATAATGTAAAATGCTAATTTTAAATTTACTTCACCTGCATCAACGTGTTGGTTTGTTCTACCTCTAGGTGACAGGTTGAATGCACCTGATCTTCCTGTTTCATTTATTTAAATCACAATATGCGTTAATCTTTCAAGAACACCCTCCAAGGATGCACCTACTTTTGGACAGTGTCCAGATGCAAGCCACCAAACTTCTCAGATAAACAACAGAATGAAGCATTCGACCTGTAGCGAGAACACGACAAAGGGCACGCCCTGACAAGGAAAATCACATTCGTCTTGTCATGCAGTCCCACCTCCACCTGGCTTTCATAATTATTACGTGTTTACATTGGTAAGCCAGACAAAAGGTAATCATAGATTTACACTTGTAACTACAGGAGAATTGTGAGAGTTGAGATCACTGACACTTTAAGCCAGAATCCTGAGATTATCCCTGCCAGGTACCTGGCAAAATGGAAGTTTCAGGAATTATTGCTGAGCGGAACAGAAAAAAGTCCAGTGAGGGAGGGGGCAAAATATTAAAAAAAAGAACCAAAGCCAAGGCAATGAATCAAGATAGGGAAATTATATGTGACATGAGAAGCAAAGTCGTGAGACCACAAAGTTAGTTCAAGTGCATTGGATGATTGTGTAATATGCAAGAGGAATTGATCGTCCCCCTTTCCTAAACTTTGAAAAGAGGAGACTGCATGAGGTCATCTAATCTAGAATGTCTCAGATGGAAGTAAAGAGATGATTTGAGACTGACATTGGTGTCCAGTGCTGATCTCAAACTGAGACTGACAGACCAGTCTAGCACAAAAACTCCAGACGAAGTGGGTGACAGCACAGAGTTCATGAGAGGTTGCTTAAGCTTCTGCTCACTTGCCCTTTAAATCTGGGGAATTCTGCAGTGGAACAGAGGTTAAAGGTTGGTGGGCTTCATCGCTGACCCTTTGGTTTTGTGAGCGGCCTCATTATTCTTTCAAACCTGACTGAGCAAGCTACTTTATTTCATGCATTTTTTCCCCTAAGGCCGCCAGGGTAAGATGTCACCCTCTCCTTTTACTTTTTGTGCTGGCCATGTCAATACATTTATTTATTCATTCATACATTCATTCATTTTGTATGGTTATTCTCTCATTAATCGTAACTTTTCATCTGAACTGAACATCACCATTTGTGAGATTTATTGCATCTGAAAGATATGAAAAGTTATCATAGTAATGGATTAAATATATTTTTGAGGGATATACATTTTATTTTGATATTTAAATTGTCATATTAATAATTTATATTTTATAATATAACATTTTATTTCACATTTTATTCCTGTTTTAATATATATATATATATATATATATATATATAGCTGCAACACAGAACACTCTAGTAGCCACTACTTTTGCAACCACATAGCAACAGCCTGGCAACCGGCCCAGCATCATGGGAACAAGTTTTGCATAGGAAAGCACTATTAGCATTTGTGATTCACATGCAAGGACAGTTCTCATCATCTGTCAAGATACTATATAACAAAAGGCAGGGTGGCAGTGGTTCATGGGTCAAGGTGGGCGTCAAATTCCTAAATGAGCTGACTGCTGGCACAAGATAAAATGCATGCCATACCTTTGTCTCCTTGCAGCAAACAAGGACTGCACAGGACAGGTAACATGTCAAGCTAATGCTAATACATGCTCCCTGAAAGAAGACTGCATCAATTACATTCATAAGACGGCACATCTAGAGTGGGAACTCATTAACCGTCTCAGGGGAATGAGATACAATCTGTTAGTTACAGATGACCTTGAATACTAATGTATCTAACGGTGAGAGCAAGAGAAGATGTAGTTATAAGTCAGGATTCAAATGATGCTAAATGTGCATGTGATTAGTGGCTTTTTGAGGAGGCTCGGGCGATTCATTTTCTATGTGTTCAGACTAAGCGTTTTCACCTGGTTGACACACTAGCAACCATTTACAAACCATGCAGAATAATTTATCTATCGCGTAGCAGCATTCTAACAAACAGCAACCATATAGCAACACCATAGCAACCATATAGCAACATAGATAGCTCAGCTTTCTTTAAATGAGTTCAAAAATATTTGTTATCGGCCATCATTTATAGGGGAAAATAAAGCAGACACTGAACATGGATGAAGCTTTCAAGAGTGCATTTGTCGACCGCCCGCCTGATTGCATGCCTGTCCACCTGGTGAGAGAGGACCAAAAATAGTGGCAGATATACACCGATTTAAAGGGGGGCACTCCAATGACACTTCGGACAGCTAAAATAACTTGGGGGACATGGGGAACCCAAACAATACTAATATAAGGAGGGGCATCCCATTCAGCCAAGTTGGGAACACAACTGTCCTCAAACAGCTATGTTCCTAAACACAATGGGCTATCTACTTGAAACCCTAACACAAAGGAGACAGCCCAACACATGTGGGATTCAGGGAGACCACCTGCTTGAGAATGCCCTGAAATAAGGGGAGGCAGCCTAGCATATAAAAGGAACCTCAGGGGGACCCCCTACCTAAAAGCCCTACAAAGTGGGGAGGCAGCCCAACTCTGCAACCAGAAATATTAGGTAGGAAGAAAGCTCTCAACTCAGGGGGAGATCTTATCAAAGGAACCCAGCCTTAACTGGTACATCTTTGACAAGTAATTTCACGAATATGGAGACTTTATGAGAGCTCAATCCATGGAACCTGTACATATGGACTGAACGGAAGAGCAAGGAACCCTGCTTCAGTATCTGCATACTCTCGTGAGGGATATCTTGCTCCACCCGGGTAGCTAGTCAAAGAGAACTGTTGGCTGAGCTTTCAATGTTGTTATGGAAAGGGTGAATCTGATTGGTTGGTTCTTGTTACGTGACCTGCGTGCGCTAGCAGCATTCTGAAAAGTTGAAATGTTTTCACCTCCCTATGGCATAAACACGTCTGAAAAAAAAAAAAATGAGCATGTCACAACGCATGAGCGTCGCAACCGTGTCGCTTCTATAATGAGCGTGCTTGCTGCGCATCCACATTTGAAATGACAAACTTGAGCATGCAAAAGATGTGACGTGAACGGCCCCTTATACAGTTGTGCTCAAAATTATTCATACCCTTGGTAAATATGATCAAAGAAGGCCATGACAATTAATCTGTATCATCAATCCTTTAGATATTTCATTTAAAAATTTTACTAAAATCTAACCTTTCACTGCAGTTCTCCAGCTGTGATTCTTGGAGTCTTTGGCCACTCAAACTTTCCTCCTCACCATGCATTAGGGCGATATAGACACTATAGGTCTGCAAGCCCGTCGGATCCCGACGGGGCCCGACATGCTGAATCAATTCGGGCCGGGTTCGGGCCACAATTAATCTGTATCATCAATCCTTTAGATATTTCATTTAAAAATTTTACTAAAATCTAACCTTTCACTGGAGAATAAGAATTTAAAATGGGAGAGAAATCTCATTATGAAATAAATATTTTTTCTATAATACACATTGGTCACAATTAATCATGCCCTTTTATCCAATAATTTTTGCAGCATCTTTTTGCCAAGTGAACAGCTCTGAGTCTTCACCTATGATGCTTGAAGAGTTACCTCTTCAGTTCACCACACTCATTTTCTATAGAGTTCAGCTCAGGGAACTGTTTGTGGATCATTGTCATGTTGGAAGATCCAACTATGGCCCATTATAGGATTCTAGCATGGACAGTCAGTTTTTAATTTTTTATCCATTGGTATTTTATATAATCCATTATGCCATCTGTCTGAACAAGATATCCAGGATCTCTGGCAGAAAAATAGGCCCACAACATTAAAGATCCAGCAGTATATTTCATTGTACACATGGGGTACTTTTTTATCCCTGTGTGCACCAAACCCATCTCGAGTGTTTGCTGCTAAAAAGCAAATTTTTTTAGTTACATCTGACCACAGAAGCCAGTCCCATTTGAAGTTCCAGTCGTGTCTGACAACAGAACATGCTGGGGATTGGGGGGAAATAGTAAGGAGATATTTGAATTATTTATTAATAAATTAGTGTTTTCTGAGTCCGTGTCGCAAAGATGAAGATGAAGATGGCGATCCTGACTCACCATCTCCTCATTAGACGTGCCTTTGAGAAGTGCATCTTTGCGTATTTTATAATGAAAGAGTTTTTGTTTTCGATTTGTTTTATTTAGTTTTAAAGTAGTAATTTAAAGTTTTCTATAGATATATTTAGCAAGTCTTTGAGGCAAGTATTCGCTGTGTTTCGGTTCATCATTGTGGCCAAAATTGCAGAAAGCACATCCTGTATGTATCCTTTATTTTATAAAAGCAGAACATTTTGTTGATATTGTGAGTGCACACAAATAAAAGTAGACCCTTTACAGTTCCGAGTGATGCATTACTCTTATCTTTATGAGCAAAAATGACGGCATATTTTACGTTGTTTCCAATGCTAGTGATCGCGCCTGGGCCTCCATGTCCTGTAAAGCGCGCTTTAGCTCTCCGCACAAATGATTAGATATGCATCTAATAGCGCACATTTATATAGGTTAAACATTTCAACATTATATAATGTGTGTTAATGATTTATTAATGAAAGCTATTATAAAGTGTTACCTTTTTTTGTTTTTTGCTTAATTTGTTTACTGAACATTTACAATAATAACATGATTAGAATACAGGAGAATAGGGAAAAAAAAAAAAATGTTAAGTAAAATTTAAAAAGTCAAAGCTTTCTTGAACCGGATGAGCTGGTTTCGGCCTCATTGGCATTGCTAAGGAACTCACATTCATATAAAGTAGCCTTGTTGACAAGTTTGGGTGACTAAGGGCAAAATGCACAAGATATTTTACTTTTAGTGCCCTGTAGTTGGCGATATCATTTGTATCACTTTTGTAGCAGAAATAAGCTGCTGCAGAAAAAGCTAGGAGCCATGCAAAATGTAATGTGTAATTGCAACACTCATTACAAATGTAGTGGAGTAAAGAGTACAGATGCGTATATAAAAATGTAGTGAAGGAGATAGTAAAAGTTGGTAATATATTTGATACTCAGTAAAACTATTGAGTTTTCAAAAATATACTCAAATACAGTAAATAATTACATTTACTCAAATACTTTACACCTCTGGTAAGCTTCGAGTCTGAGGAGGTGAGGGCAATTCAATATTTTGAATTTAGACTGCAGCACCCATTTCAACCACTGCTAGCTGTCAATACTGCAACGTTAATCAGGTTATTACAAGGTCCACACATGATTACTGTGGTATTCTGTGATTTATTAGCATTGTCTGAAGGTTTCGTTACGCATGTCTGTCTTTTGAAAAGCAGGACAACATTTAAGGACAGACATTTTGATGGAAAGGTTGCTCGACGTGTTCAGGTTTTCCGTAGCAGCCCATTAGCAGATATCAAAATCCTGTATGGAGAGGTCAAGGGTAAAGACTATGGCATTTGGGAGCAAGGAGTCTCTCATTTGGCTTGGGCAGATCAAGGAGAAGATCTGGTGAGAAATCTGTCAGACACTTGAGGGGTTGCCCAAAGCGACTCTGTTGCGACTGATAGGAAGGAATATGAGAGCAGGCATTTGTGATGACTTGCCCCTTATGCCGTCAAACGAGTTTGTCACTTTGTCAGTGACTAAAAACAGCCAGCAAATTAGCCACAAGTAATGATTAGTGTATTTCTAAACAACAAAGTCCCACAGACATCTGACAGAAGATCCACCATGTTGCAAGAAACAGTTGTTTTGTTATTTTTTTCTCTTCTTTTTTTTTTTGGTAGATTCACCTCAGGAGATGAACTCATTGAACGCCTATTTATCACCAATGGGATGGAAAACACACTTCAAGACTTGTTTTTTACACCGCCGCACAGCCGCGTACAATAGTTCTTGCCAAAAGATGCCTTGATTCTCATATAATCTCAAAGTATGCACAGAACCAGTCGCAACAGTTGCGTGACTCAACATTTGAATGCAGTTATTGAGAGGAAGAGCAGAAGTGATGTGTTGGCAAGAAATAAAATGTTTGATGACTTGATACACCAAGCATCTTCGGACAGATATTTGATTGACAAGTGTTATCATTGTGAGAGACTCCAATGTGGCTACAGTTATATGGGTCACTACACTCTGTATGCCTACAAGCAAACTAGCCTTCTGTGGAATTGTTAATTCAGTGAAACTACATGTGAAGCACTGGCATTCTGTTTAATGTTTTAGTATTTGAACTGAAATTATAACTGGACTATTCTGGACTCATAGAGACAGACAGTTACCAATAGTAAATGCTTTATCAATGCTTGATTAATTCATGTTAGAGCAATATTATGCATTAGAGGTTACCTGGATATGTTGGCAACATAAAAGAGGAGCAGTTCATCTATAGATCGTGAGGGCAGAGATACCGAGTCCATTACTCAAGATCTCCCCAGAGAAGGAGCGATTGCTATGCCCATGTAGCGAATTACATAGAAAGCCCACTAGTAGCATCTGAGTCTAATGGAGGCAATTTAGTTTTCTTAGATATTTACATTCCCTCCTGTGCTTACATATACCGTGTTTGAATGGCTCTGCTGTGAAGTAGAACTTATAGGTAAGAAAATAAATTTTAAAGCCCTTGAGAGTTCAGGCATTTTGAAATACCTGCAAAACTATGAAAAGGCTGTTAAAAACTTCACTGTCTTCAGCAGAGCAACATTGTCCCTTTGAATATCATCAGCATAAATGACCGGTGTCAGTTCATTACATCCATTTTTGCACATCCTCTGTAGAGAATTTGCTGTTACGAGGCGAGTTCAGGTTAAAAAATATGGTATGTGCACTGAAGCGCACAGGAATTGGCCTGAAACTGGTGTTTAGAGGGCATAATAAAGAATAGATGTTAGATAAGCTCTCAGTGAGGAAAAAAGATGGCAGTCAAATCTATCAGGTATGTAGTAGTATAAAATACTAATTTCCAGCAATGTGAAAGAGTCACTGCCTTTGTTTGTTTCCTTGCTGAAATATTCACACCACAATAATTTACATTCTTGAAAATAAAGTAAACCATTCCTGAAAGTGAACACTGTTTTGCACTTTACTGGAAGTTGCAACGAGTGACTTGTCAAAAGTCATTGGCCTCCCTTTTGCAACCATCCATTTTGTTTTAATGCTCTTAGCCTTTCCTGCCCAGGTGACAAGCTGAATGATCCTATCTGATGGTTAATGGAGAAATATTGGAAAGCCACTTAAGCGAGGAGAAAGGGAAGATGGAAGTGTGGAGTGGGTGAAAAGAAGTGTTCAGTGTTCTGAGGAGCGATTGAATGCTGCACGCTGCTTGCATGCTCGAAAAAAAGTTATTTTCTAGAAACGAGGGTCTGACAGAAATATTTTTTTGCAATGGCAATCTGTCAAGTTCACAAACAGTGTTGACATGAGCAACTTTTATAGGATGGTTGGGTGTGATTTTACTGCTTCAGTGTTAGGGATGAAATTATATTGATGCTATTTTTGAAATGTCATAAATTTTCACAACTGAACATGTTTTAAAACATATTTTACATGTTTATTCTGATAAAAGCTCTTGTTATTACTACTCACCAACCAGAAAAGTATAAATTATAGATCAGTGGTGTAGTGTAACCCATATTTAATATGGTCTCAATTGTATTTTCTTTTACTTTGTGTATGTTTGCTCTTGGTTTAAAGATGAGGACATGTCAAGCAGTCTCTCCATGTTGTCATTTGTCTAATTTGACAAGCTTCTATAAAGTGACAGACCAAAATACTGTAGAGTCTGATTTGACATAAAAACTACAAATGTTATATACTTTGTTATTCTCCTAACTTTGCATGATTGAATAGTTTCATTTTATTATTCCCATTCAACACTGTTTTCCCTGCTGTGTGAGATGCTATCAAGTTTATTTTTGTTGTCACCCACCAGTTGAGAACCACTGAAATAAAATATGATTTCCCTCCATTGCCCCCCCCCCTATTTAATTTACATATTTACTTGTACCAAGTGCTATTCATGTTACTGCCCATAATATTGGAATACACTATTTATTGTATATATTTACTTTTTTTATTTACAGCTTAACTGGTACCACATTAAAGGCACACGAACATATATAAATGTTAAATTATGTACAAATATACAGAATAAATAACTCTCATCCACACTTGTACAAAATAAAGCTATGGTGCTCTTCTATACAGTAAAACATTTCAAGGCTTAACACAATAATTTGTGTGCATATTTTCTCTATACATATACATATATAGATATATATTTTCTTTTCTTCTCCAGCCAGATAATGAAGATAAAACACCCTGCATAATTGCCATGCTGAAAGAAAGTAGTCAAATATGATTTATGTTTTCAAAAGGAACTTTAAACAACATCATTATACAAACCAGAAGCTACACTAATTGGTTTTCCTATGGGGAAAAAAAAATGGCATAGACTGTGCAGCCCCACTATGTGATTGTCATCAACCACCTTTCAATGGTAGTTTAAGTAGTGCAATTCTTTACTTTTCATTTTCTCCAAGGATGCCCAGCAGAGTTTTTGTCCATATCAGAAACAGTGGAGGTAATAAGCAAGTGGGTCTGTATGACATGATTTCTGAATAAACTCTCCAGGAGTGTTGAGAATTCCAGGTGAGAGGCCAATTTCAGACACAATAAATGAGCCCACTGATAAAGTCTGACCTCAGGGTCAAAACAATAGCCATTTGGCAAGCTACACGCTCTTGTTGACGCCTTAGTTATTAATAAATGAAATTTTCAGGCATCTTGAGGTCCAAATACAACCATTATTTAATATGTAATGAACAAAAACTGTGTTGGGAATGTTTAATTCAAAACTTAGCAAATCAGATAATGTTTTAACTAATCATAAATGTTCTGTCAGACAGAAAAAAGAAAGAAAACACGTTTTCTTCAGTTGCTACAAATAAACAGTGCTTGAAGATCTTTCACATATGTAATAAGAGATACACAGATATAAATGTGAAATGACTCTATGCTAGTCTTCCCTACCAAACATAAAGAGAATGCATTAACCACAATGCACAATAGATGTTCTGGTATCAAAGCCAATCTTGTCCAAAGACAACACTTTGCGACTCTTTCTGTGTGACTGGAATTTAGTTAGAATGTATAATCCATCATCTGCAATGTCCAATAGCATGTTAACGCTAAAGGTCCACCTGAAATTAGACATTGTGTCCGCATCAAATTATTGTTTTGTGAGAATTGCCTCTACTCTGACATTGTTGTATTGTATCTCTTGGGCTAAATCAGAACTCAGAATGAACTGTCAAGGCACTTGAGTATCATTGTCAAATCAAAGTATACAGTGTACTTATCTCAGTTGAAAGTCGTTTGATGCTCTAAGACTTCTAAATAGTCTGGTTCGCCATGTAAGTTGGCTTTGAGTTCAAAGTACTCGTTTTTAGTCTGTTCCACCATCCTTGGCCTTGTATAAACAAGAGTCTCCATTAGTTTCAGCTCTTTGTGGTGGTTGGGGACTTGCATGTCCACAGCCGGTTGTAGCTGTGATATGTTTTTCCTGAGATATCCGGTGAGGCTTAGCTGTTGGAGTTCCCGTTCCCTTTCTAAGATGTTCTTGTACAAGGAGCTTGCATCTCCCAAACTCACAAATTCAGAGGGGTAGTCTGTTACGGACCTGAACTTCACATTGGGTCCTGTAAGTAGGGATTCACTCTCCTTGTCAAGAATGCTATGGCAGATATGCTTAGGTTTCTCGCTATCATACTCATCTAACTCATATTCTTTGTGCTGAGAACAGTAACTAGGGTTCCTGCAGACCTGAATGATTGGGCTACGGGAAGGTTCGTCGTACATGCCGGGTCCTTGCCTTTCAGTTACATGGTGGGTGGTCTTCTGGCCATACATGCTATAGTGCAGGTGGATGGGACTGCTCTCGTGCGGTTGCTCCTCGGCTTGTTTCTTCTTGGCCTGTCTCCGCCGACGGTGTAGCACAAACACGATGAGCCCTGCAGCGCAGAAAATTAAGGTCAGAAAGAGGATGAGAAGGCAGAGGATGAGTACCGATAGTGGCACTGCATCTGTCAGAAACCGGAAGAAGCCGGTGGTGCCACCCTCTGGTGCAATCGTGACTGCACTACCGTCCTTGGTGTCTCCAGTTAGGGACTTATATGTGACCAAGCCAGGACAGAGAACATCATGCTTCAGATTTCTAACCTCAGCACTAGACAGTTTTTGAGGAGTGTGGCATAAGATGGTACCCACCACGGTCTCCTTGCTTAGCTTTTCTACCCACTGTTTGAGGCTGACCAAATCACAAGTGCAGTCCCAAGGATTGTCCTCAAGATAAATTTGCTCCAAATAATTGAGCTGCTCCAAAACATTACTCACCGGTAAGTGCATAAAGATGTTTTTCCTTAGGTTCAATGTCACCAAGGGCACATTACGAAATATTTGAGCAGGGAGAGTGTTGAGTAGATTGTTGTTTAGCAACAGGAGCTTTAGATTTGTCAAAGGGTTGAACGATCCAGCCTCAATCACTTTGATGACATTATACTCCAAGTACAAGTATTCTAAGTTGTGAAGGCCAAGAAACATTGTTGCCGAGATTTTCTCTATCCTGTTTCCATTCAGGTAAAGATTTTTCAAACTGCTCAAACTCAGAAAGGTTTCATTGTCAATGTAGTCTATTTGGTTGTTTGCTAAATTGAGCAATTCCAAACCGTCGTACGTCACAAAGTCATATTTTAAAAGTCGCTGTATCATATTCCCTGTCAAAATCAGCTTGGTTGGGCTTTGTTCAAGAATGCCTATATCAGATATCCTCTGAATGCCTCGGTCCTCACAGTGCATTAAAAACCCCATACTTTGGGGAGGACAAGAGCACAGTGGCACGCAAAATGTACCCAGGCCGTTTGCAGGTGTAGGTATTTTTGTGCCATCGTTGACATTCGGTATCTGAAACACTTTGGTGGATGGGGTGACAACCATGTCTAGAGACCTCGAAGGCTCTTCGAGGTTGATGTCAGCATGGGAGGGGCAAAGTAAATCCCTTTTGACCCTGGTCAAAGTGGTGCCCCTAAGATCTTCAGGTCTGTTGCAAACCACCTCGCCAATGGACGACTGCGCTCGCATGTTCTCAATCCAGACCTTCAAATGCAAGATTTCGCAATTGCACACCCAGTCATTGTCCTCCAACAGGAGCTCCATGATACGACCAATATGCTCCAGGAAACCCACGTATGGCAGTGTCTGCAGTTTGTTCCCACGCAGATCCAAATGTGTCAGAGGAACAAAGCGGAAAATGTTGCTTGGAAGGAACTCAATGGAGTTGTCATTGAGGATCAGAACTTTAAGACGGACAAGCTTGCTGAAGGCCCCAGGCTCCACAACCCGGATGAAGTTGGTGTCAGCCTGAAGGTATTCCAAATTTACCAAGCCGTGAAATGTGTCCTCCTTCAGCATGACCAGGAAATTGCTGTTTATGTGCAGCTTTCTCAGGGATCCCAGTGCACTGAACACGTCAGGTTCAAGCTCCTGTATGCTGTTTGCACCAAGATGTAAGGTGACGGCATTCTTGAAAGCATCCATATCCTCTGCAAGTAACTCCACTAAGTCATTTTTGTATAGATTTAAATGGAAAGGCATATCTGATGGTACTTTCACGTCTGATATTTTGCTTATGTTTCTGTCTTCACAGTTTATGTACAATTGTCCATCTTTCTCTTCACAGGTGCACAAAGATTTGCAAGCTCCACCATATAATGCCTTGGTATCAGTATCTCCAAAACTAGCACGAGCAAAGAAGGAGCAAATGAAAACGATCCGGGCCAGCATTTTTTTTTTTCTTCCTTGTATCTAAAAGACAACACAGGGAAGAGAAGGAAAGGTAATTAGTGAGTGTGTTTGGCAAACTCATAAAATAAGCAGAACACTGAATCATGGTAATTATTGCAAGTTCACAGTGCTGAATCTAATGAGATAAACAGGCTTAAAAAAAAAAACTCTGTGCCTAAATACAGATATTCACAAGTTTACAAAATTATTAAAGCTATTAAAGTGTTTTGCTAACATATTGCATTTTATTATTGCATACGAGCAGGGAGCGGAACACCAGAACACTTTATAACTAACACAGTAATAGTCCTAAATGAATAATTTAGTTGTGTCAGTAATGATGATGATAATAGCGATGATTATATCATATTACATACTTAGGGAAATAATTAAGTATCTCAAATTACTGGGAATTACATTTGTAGGGATTTCATGAACAGGACACTGATACGCCACTGAATCATTGATTTAAAGTGTAACATAACAAATTTGAAATCAGTTTAATCAGGTGAACTTCGGATTTTCAGATCCGAGTCCTATCAAAACCTGAATTAATTAATAATAATTAATTCCCTTACAAATTTAAGTAATCAAGTTATTACACATTCTAATCAGGAAACAGACTTGTGCTTATATGTCTCATCATTTTTTAGATCAAGCAACTTTTTTTTCTATTTTTAAAGAGTTTGTATGCATGTACAGACACCACATTCCACATTAATGTTATAGGCCTAGATCTATACTCTTCAATAACTGTCTTTGTCTTATTTGTAGGGTTGAAGCCAAGAACCAGTTCTTATTCAGAATGTTTTTTTTTCATACCAGAACATAATTTCACAAACATGCCCTTTCTTTTAGTGAATCAAACACATACAAATTCCAGCTGTTTGTTGTTCACATGGCAATGTGTGAAGATTCATTATACGTTTTTACAGTAGCATTTTATAAAATAAATTAATGGAATTAATTATTGGTTTGCATTTATAACGTCTCTACAAAGATTGTAAAAATCATTAAACACACTTTTGCAAGGGTTGTTTTACATTATTTTTTACTGAATTTAGAAATCAGAATTGTTAGGAGGAAGACGTATCAGAATCATTAAATTAATATGATACCTAAACACATTTATATCTTCATGACTACTTATTTGTGTCAATTTGTATTTCTTCAAAAAAAAAAAAAAATCAGGAGAGGTACGATGAAGATCATCTCGCATGTGTTTCAATAGTGTTTTTAGTTCTGCTCAGATTTGCCATGATACCAAAATCTACAATCAAAGAGATATCTATATGAACACAGACGTTTCTCATCAAATAATTCCAAGACTAAATTATCTGATCTGCTATTCTTATACATTTCATAGCTCTAAATGCTGTATGTCAACAATTTTATTTTTCCTTTCTCTATTTGTTATCTTCGAAGTAACTTTGAAATATGAGACACATATTGGAAAAAGTTGATATTTAAATGAAAAATAAATCCCTGGAGCTTTGAACGAGCAATGTCTTCCTCACACAGTTCAAATGAAAGAAAATAACCACATGCTATTCTTTGTTATAATGTCATTTAAAGTGACATAACACAGTTCCATGCAAATTAACTGAAACATAAAACACCCCAGAGTCCCAGATAATCTGTAAGGAATGAAAGACTTCCCAATTGTATTGACATGAAATCAAACACTGAACGGTCCGGCATGCCACATGACACCAACAGGCTGCGTGCGCTGACAGCTCTGAGAAAACACAGCATGTGAAGACAATAAAGATGGTTCCTCGTCTCTCTTGAGGATGCAGGTAGAACGGCAGTGTAAGGGGGCGGTGGGCATAAATAAAATTAGATTAAAAGATTACAAAAACTGCGGAGAATATGAAAGCCTGCATGTCATGCTAGATGACAGCACAAAGAAGGGAAAAAATGTGGTCCCATTCCTATTTTTAGCAAGCAGTGTGTGGCAGACAGTGAGGAGAGAATTTGTGGTCCATTAGAAGCCAGTGAAGCCTACATATTGTGCTCTAATGCATTTAAGCAAGGCCTAATATCCATCTACTTAACTATCTACCTATATAACACACATACAGTACGCACATACAGCTCGACCCATGCATCCTCATCCCTCAGGTTTACACCCACCCTGCCTGTCTAACCGGCTCCACACAACCTTGGAGGGGAATGGGAACATCTGTCCTGATACAGCAAATTGTCCTGTCTTTCTTTCACACGGTTACCCAATGCGTAGGCTGAATGAGATATTTTTGATCTTTCAGTTGTTTCTCCTGCTGGAGTGTGAAGAGATTAAATGTAGAACAAAGTTGGGTCCCACTTTATATTAAGTGTCCCTAATACCTGTGTACTTACATAGTAACTAGATGTCTGCATAGTATGTAACCACAGTATAAGTACACATTGGTACATAGTATCTACAGCTCTAATGTTTGTGCAACTACGCATACGTAACAACCCACTGAATGGTATGTGTAAGTACAAATGTGTAACATGACATTGGTAACAACACTTTTTCGTAATGGCAGTACAAATGAGTAACAGGACTAACAGCACTTTTTGGTAAAGAAAGTGTTACACTTTATATTAGATTTATCATGTAATTACTCTGATGTTACACAGCAGCAGCCAGTAAGTTAGGCTTTACATATAAATTGTGGTTGGTGTCCAGAATGTTACACTTTATATTAAG
This sequence comes from Sinocyclocheilus anshuiensis, assembly GCF_001515605.1. Taxonomy (NCBI): domain Eukaryota; kingdom Metazoa; phylum Chordata; class Actinopteri; order Cypriniformes; family Cyprinidae; genus Sinocyclocheilus; species Sinocyclocheilus anshuiensis. Next base: position 280,345 of record NW_015544316.1, on the reverse strand, counting down.
TGGACAGTTCCTGAGGAGTTACCATGTAAGTACACTGGTATTACAGTGGTGCACCAACTCCAACTCCTCCCACTTTACATATCCCTAAACCTACCCATTTCCACCCCCTGGATCCCATTCCCACCCCTAAACCTACCCATCTCCACCACCTGGATCAAATTGTTCCAATTACTCTTATACATATTGTTGTTACAAAATGTAGTTATATAATTCCTGTTACACGAGTACTTAGTGAAGTGAAAACAATGTTACCAATGTCATGTTACACATTTGTACTTACATAAACCATCCTGAGGGTTGTTACATGTGTGTAGTTACAGAAATATTACAGCTGTAGATACTATGAACCAATGTGCGTTACATACTACATACACATTTAGTTACTATGTAAGTACACAGGTATTAGGGACACAATATAAAGTGGGACCCAAAGTTGTAAATAAAACAAAGGTTATTAGAGTATGTTTTACAAGAAAATACTATTTCAGTCTTTCTATTTAAAAATTTCACATTTAATTCAACATGCCATTTCTTTGCAATTTTTTTTTTTTTTTTACTTTTTGCGAATATTGCTAGCAATTTCTGAGTATTTTTTTTCTTCTTTCAGTATTAAATTATCCAGAAAATTTGGTCTGTTCCTGGTCTCTTTAATAATTTGATAAAAAAATCTTAGTTTATATTGAAATTTGATACTTGGCATCTTGTCAAACCTGAGCACTATTTGAGACACCCTTGAGATCACTTTGAGCATAGGATTACGATTGTTCTTTTTCAATAGAATAATAATACTAATTAAATAATAATAATAATAATAATAAAGTAACCTCAGCAAATACATTCATTTGCTTCCATGTAGTTTAATTGCTGTAGGAGAATCAACTCAGATATTAAAGGTATAATATATAATCAGATATACCCCCCCTCTTATAGCCAGCTTAATTCTTGCAATTTTGTTTAATTCAATTAAAATCTAAGGTTTCTGATTTCTTGTTGGAATGGCAAGATGATTTTAGGACAGACAAACAATTGAGATATTAAAGATATTTAATTTGTGATTTTTCTTGTTCTTTCAAGTTCTTAGGCAGGTGACAAACTTTGAATTTCATATCTGACAACTACACTGAAAAAAATGGTGTAGAAATGTAGGCCTATTTTCACTTTTTTCATCGCTAGAAATGTTGCCTATTAATTGCAAAGAAATGGCAAGAAACACACTGAATTAAACATGACATTTTAAAGTATAAAGAATAAAATCACATTTTCTTGTAAAACATACTCTGTTTTATTTACAACTTTGAAAAGTCATATTTCACAGTGTACAAGCCCAGTAGTTCAGTTGCTCCAGATGAAGTGACACATGCCAGAGAGAGTGGAAGACATCCAAAGATGTATACTGTATCTACTCTACATCATCATGCACACACACACACACACACACACAGATATACATACATATATATACTGTATATATATATATATATATGCAAAATTGCCGGTTCCACTGAACGTTAGACCAGAATGCAGACTCCCAACAGAACAATCCATCACAAAAGTGCATCGGTGAATGTTTGATGACATACTACGTTATATGTACTGTGAAACGTTAAAATAAATTCAAGCAAAGAAAAATAACCCTCAAGTCTATTTTGTATGAGACTAATTAACTTGTTTGTGGCTGAGAGCTTCATATATCCATAACAGAGGAAATATAGTGTGCGCTTCTCTTGGCATCACAATTCAATGTCTTATGTTTTGAGGCAATACATTTTTGTATGGCCCCATATGTGCCGTTTACCCTGCAATGCTTAATTTCCATTGCATGCAAGCCTACAGCAACAAGCA
>NW_015544316.1:270826-278375 GCF_001515605.1 Sinocyclocheilus anshuiensis | reverse complement strand
TATATAATATATATTTGGAGCTCATTTGCATCTTAGAATCTCCTGATGCTAACCTTTTTAAAAGGGAAATTATATTTTATCCAGTCCCCAGAGAAGCATTGTTTGTCGACAGCAGGCATTGTCTTGCTTGAGCAGGTTGAGAGAATTGCTGTTGTCTCGGACACAATTCTAAGGGTTGGTCATTCATTATTTATCTGATCAGTAATGAAACACCACCAGAAAAAAGGTTGGCCAATGAAGCATGGCAATCAATGGCTGTGGTCCTGTCACACAAGAGCAAATCAACTTGTAACGGGCCTGACGAGACGTGAGACGTGTGGATCCATCTGCAGGCTTTATTAAAGAGACGTGGTAAACAGGCAGGGTGCCAATATTCTTTGGAAAAGCCGCTGGATCCTTGTTGGGCTGAGTATTCTGTAACGGGGCTGACGAGACGTGAGACGTGTGGATCCATCTGCAGGCTTTATTAAAGAGACGTGGTAAACAGGCAGGGTCAAACAATGGCAAACAGGTATATGGCGGGCAAAACACAAGAATAGTCCCAGGGCTAGCGTAGGTCACCAATCGGCAGACAGAATCACAGGGGCGAGACGAGAGGGAAAAATCCAGGAAAACAGGCAAAGATCAGAAACCGCGGAAACAGGCAAGGCAAGGCAAAACAAGGAAAACACAGAGATTCGGAATGGGGTACGGGCTAAACAATACTCAGCAGAGAAAGGTGGTTAGAGTGGGTGTTATATAGTGAGTGAGGTGATTAGAAACAGCTGTGTGCAATGAGTGCAATCAGTGCAGTGTGCAAATCGTGCAAAGAATGATGGGATATGTAGTCCGGGGTGCTATGCAACAGTTTGTGTTGTGCGAGAGTCAATGTAATGGAAAGGGTGACCTCTGGTGGTGAATAAACGGAAGTCCATGGACCGAATTCGTGACACAACTGCTTGAAACCAACCACAAATCCATTTGCATAATCTGCTTACCATATGCTATTTAAATGACAGGTACAACTTTAAATTTCCTAGTCTTTTGCAAGTATTGTCTTATCTTTCATGTCTTCCGTGGAGCTGGTGTCAAACCAATTCAGTCCTCTGACTTTGAACATGACAAACGTGACATTTGTACAAGACAATGCGGTTAGGGTTGCAACCTCATTCCAGGTAGAATAATTTAGGTCTAGTGAGCTGCCATTATGCAAGTATGTTAAAAATCAGGACACTCAGGCGGCAGACCATTTAATAACCACACCCCAGGTAACGACATCAGGAATCATTTAGTTTTTTCATTGTTTTTTAAGAGTGACTTTTAATCTAAACAAACAAAACATTTGATTTTGGGGTCAAAGTTTTTATGCATAAAATTAAAATGGCTCTGTTTATATAAGTGTGTATATATATATATATATATATATATATATATATATATATATACGCAGTTATGTGTGTGTGTGTGTGTGTGTGTAAGTGAGTTTATGCTAAAACAAGAAGAAAAACAAATAAAAAATCTGCCAATGGTGTAAGACCATTTTTGTTTTAAGCATAAACTCACTAGATTATGATACATTTTTTTTTCAGAAAACAAGACCTAGTGTCTTATGTCATTTTGATTCTCGAGAATATTTAGATAACTGTATTGGAAAACAACACAAAATTACTAAATAAGAAAATATATTTTTGCAGTGTGACCAATGTGACAAAACCATATTCTAATAAGCATAAAAATACATATATACACACACATATTGAGCTAAATATTATGTGTTTATTTGGACTGGACTGTTTTTTTTTTTTTTTTATCAATATGTCTTGGTGTATTTATAATTGTAATTTTTCTCAATTCTGCCATGTTTGGTCTCAAGTTGGCTGCAATGAATTATTGGATAATGTCTTTGTGATGCATGAAATGTTGCCTTGGAATTTGGGTAAAACAAGTTATCTTATAAGGCAGCATAATGTTGTAGCCACAATTTTGGAATGACTTTAGATTTGTAAGTGCATCTTTTGCAATGAGCTATGATTTGTGCCTATATAACTTGATTTTTAATAAGTTGGTCACAATGCATTGTTGGAATTTTTTTGTTTTCTCTGCAATGCACGCAATGTTGCCTTAGAATCTGGGTAAAACAAGTTATCTTAGAAGGCTGAATAATGTTGTAGCCCACATTTTGGTACAGCCTTAGTGTTGAGATGCCTTTGTAGGTTTTGGAGCTAATGGATCATCACTGGACATCGCATTTGTCACTGGTCATATATGATATGAATGGATTTATCACAGCTAGGAGCAGAAGTACAGTGCAGTGTGCTTTCTTTCAAATGTGTTGCTAAACAATGCTGTAATTATTTCACAGGAATTAGCGGTTAGATCTACCAGATGAAACCAGATATGCTCACAGAAACAAACATCTGCAAGTAACAGATGTACCTCTCCCTGCAAATCAACATCACAACAGGAAGTTGTTCGCACTTTTTCTGCTCTCCATTTGATTTCCCCCTTCACTGCCATTTATTCTAATAGACCACACTTCTGTAATTCCATTTTATTGGTACATGTTACAGTTAGTCAAGCATCACTGTTGCTCATACTTTGGGTTAGTGATTTTAACAACCCTTTAACCCAAAGTATTCAAATTTGGAGAAAAACACATGCCATTTGTGCAATGAACATAGACTGTACCTCAAATTGTGGTAAAATACCTCAAACTGAGAAGAGCACTATAAGTGATTAAATGATTATTTAACAGGTGACAGACCAGACCAGAATATCATAAGAGACTTGGACCAGTAAACAACCACCCAAACACCTTACCAACCGCATAGCAAAGCACTTGTAACCACCCTCAACACCCTATCGATTTGGTGAGTTTTGCATAAAAAGCACCATTCATATTTTCTAAAGAAAGAAAGAAAATAAAGGTAACAAAAAATAAACTTAGATTACATGTATTCAAGAAAAAATATGTAAATAATGCATGGCTTGTTCAAAACTTTATATAATTTCTTTGGTCACTAAAGCAAATTAAGTGGAAAATGGTCTGACACAGAGTTGACATCTTAAAATTATATAGCGCTGCATTTCTAGATAAATCATACAAGTCTTTATATAATTGAGCTCTGTGAATTCAGTTTTGCCTGAAGCTTATGAGAAGGACTGCAGCTGATGAGAAACACACAGAAGATATTACAGATATGTAATAGTTTATTAAAATAATCATCACTTTTAACAGCTTTTCAACTGTTTTTCGTTTATTGCATTTAAAGCTATAGATTTATTGTTAGGTCAGAAGCTTATTGTGCATATTGTGTGCCATTAAACTTGTGATATTATTCATGAAGCTGAGTTATTCTGGAAGCTAGAAATGTTGACTTTAACTAACTTGCTTAGCAGGATTCTCTCTGCTATGACATTAGTTGATTTGAAAGAGAAAACTGACCATTTTGAGGAGAAACTGCAGTAACAATTTACGTCTCTTTGGTTAATATTAATGTAATAATCAACATGAACTAACAGCAAGCAATAAAAAAAAAATAAATAAAAATACTAAGAATGTGTTGCATAATGAATTGCAATTTGACACATTTCTAAATGCAAAGGTGTGTGAAACAACTTGAGCAGATATAAGTGTTTGTTTTCACATCATTGTCAAAGATGACAACTCTGGATATCTGCAGTTGCTCCTTCCTCCCAGTGTTTTTCCTCAATTTGGCCAAGAAAAGGGATTTCAATGATACCCAGACTCAAATAAATCTGAACTGCTCAATGCAAATCCTCTAGAGAATCACATGTATTTACAAGGGCAACCATTATCTCAATGCAGGGAAAGGAGATCGAAGATTTCATTTTCTCAGTGTTGTTTTCATCAACAGACACTGTCTTAAAAAATCAAAGAGCCTTTGATACTACAGATGCATTTCTTTCCAACTAAGTTAAAAATAGTTGTTAGTAGCATAGGAAGCATTATTATTACCATTGCTTATACATGGTTTAGCAGCACCATTTGTGCAATAGACATGAAGGAATCAAGTTGGAAGCTATTACTTTTTCAAAGCAATTAGACTCATGCTTTTCACCAGATCGATAAAACAGGTGAAAAAATCCCAGACTGACATTGAAGGAAAGACCTGAGCCATTTCAAGAGACATGGAGGTGGACTCTTTTAACTTGGGCAGTAAGCTACCACCTAGCAACTACACAGCAATGCAGTAAAAACCACTCTGAACACCTTAGTGACCAAAACAATGCCTCTGCAACCACCCTCAACACTTTGAACAGATAAGCAGCACTAAAACTCTAGTTCTCATTACAATAATATTACTTGGTACAATTTAACCAAGTATAATTTTAATCAAGTGCAGCCTGAATGCTTTGTATTTTTTTCTCTCTTCCATTTCTTATACCTGATGGAGTTTGCGTTCCTTGCCACTGTCAACTTTGGTTTGATTAGTTGTGGTTTAAAAGACACTTAATATTAAGTGATATTATTTGACTGCACATATACTATAGTACAGATAAGAACAAAACTTGAACTGAATTGAGCTGAATAATGACACTTTTTTTGTAGTGCTATTTCATAGCTGAATAAAATTAGTTTTATAAATTGGCAAATGTTGCAACATAAATACTATTATTTTAATGAATTGAATCAACATTGAACTGACTCAAGCTGAAAAAATGACATTATTGTTTCTGTAGAGCTGCATACAGCTGAATTTAACTTGTTTTGTAATTAATGCACTTTGCAGAGTTATTGAACTGAAATGCGTCAACAATGAACAGATGAGCTGAATAATGACACTATTGTCTTACTATTGTTTCATAATTGAAGAACTTTGCAACACTCACTGTTATTGAACTGAATCATCATTACACTGTTTTGAGCTGAATGACTCTATCGCCTTTTCTAGAGCTGCTTTATAGTTGAATTGAACTTGCTCCATAATTGATGAGCTTTACAAAGTTATTGAACTTAAATGAATCGTTACTGAACTGACTCGAGCTAAATAACAACGCTATTGCCTTTTTTTTTAGAGCTGCTTATAGCTGAGTTTAACCTGTTTTGTAATTGATGTACTTTACAGTGTTGCTTCAGTTCAGAGTCATTATTCAGCTCATTTTTTTCAGTTCAGTCCAGTTCAGCTGAATTAACTAAATAAACTAAATCAACACTGAACTGAATTTAGCTGACACTATCAGCTGCATCTGAAATTGCATATTTCCCTGTTATATAGTAGGTGAAAAACATACTTCCCTGTTATATAGTAGGCGAAAAACAATATGTAACCAAATAAGTATGTCCGAATTCACAGTACTCATAAAAGAGTAGGCAAAAAAGTACCTGGATGACCTACTATGTCCAGCGAGATTCTGAAGTGTGCATACGATGGACACTTTACTATCCCGTGAGGTCACGGGAGAGGATTTGTGAATGACAGTGAAGCGACACTTCAAATGAAGATGGTAGGTCAGTGATAGTGACAGCATGGTGAATGTAGTATGTCCAGATTGCATTCATTAAACATACATTCATACTATATAAAACATACTTTTTTAGAGGTCGCAAAGCAATTACTTATTCCAAATAAGTACCTACTCATTAGAGTATGCAATTTCTGACACAGCCATTGTCTTCTGTACAAATTATAAATTAATCAAATTCTTTATAAATTATCGTTAATGTTTACTGAACCAAACTGAATCGATTTTCAACTGACTCAAGCTGAATAATGACACTACTGTCTTCTTTAGAGCTGCTTACAGCTGAGTGTTGATTCAGTTCAGTTCAACTGAGCTGAATACCTAAACCCTAACTGAGCTGAATAATGACAGTCTTAGATGCCTTAAAGCAGAATTTGTCTTATATGTAATGAAGTTTGTATTGTATAAAGTGCTAAATAAATAAAGCTGGCTTAAATAAAATGCACTTGGCACTTTGAATAAGATCTAGCCTGGTATTGAGATCTGATGCAGGCTTTTCAGCTTGTTTTGACACACTGGTGTTGTTTGTGTCTGTGTCGAGCATGTAAGCGCACAGCTCTCAATAAAGGGAAGTAACCTACAACAGATTGTTGCAGGTTGCATACGCAGCATGCCACTGGGGGACCTTAACATCCAGCGCAGGGGAATGAGAAATGGAGAGATGAAGAGAAAGAGTGTATACTGGGCTTGGGGCAAAGGGATGAGTGAATCAGTGATGCTCCATTTTACCCTGCACAAATCAGTGGGCTAGAGCAGATGACCCCCTTCATTGTGTCTATGGCACTATGGAGGAACTGATGTGCTCGCCCCAGGGAGACACCACAACACCCACATATAAGAACAGAGGTAAAAGAAAAGGCCCACAGTCCTGTGAAGCTAATAAACTCGCCCACACTTTATGGAATGTCACAGTGGGTTTAAACTTTTATATTAATAATAGTACAGTTTTGCTATCATGTTCAGTTGATTTTACTATTGCACATTTACAATTTCTCATTTTTCTCTTTTATTTTTATGTACTTCTAACCTAGTAAAAAAGCAATTAGACGGATATTATTGATGCTTTAATTGTCTTTAATTATTGATGCTGTTTATATTGTCAATGCAACTGTTATCCACTTTTTTTTTAAATAAAGATTCCTTATTGGCATCAAGAACCTTCCATGAAGAACCTTTAACATTCATAGAACATTTCTATTTCACAAAAATGTTATTTATAATGGGGGTGGGGGTCTTCAGATTATTGTTTAAATATTCTTCACACTAAGGCACAAAATGTTCTTTTAAGAATTATTAACAGAAAATGGTTCTTCTGTCTACTGTCTACTGCCAAGTAAACCTCCATTTGGAAGGTTGATTTCCATTATTTGTAAGAGTCTAAGATCAGAAATTTGCTTCTGTTTGGGGTAATTTGACAATGCAAAAAACATACTGTACAATTAAAATGCAACAAAGCAAATCCAAATTAGCAGGTGTGACAGAACATGACGGCATGTGAAATACATTGCATTTGTTCATGTTAAATACCTTTGGTCTCTGAGATCTCAAATAGAAATACGTTTGAAGCATGTCATCAAGTTTAAATTTTGTTCATAATCAGTTCTTTTAATGGAAAATTCATTCAATATCAGCCAGGTACCTGCATTTATGAGCTTTTACGCAAAGTGATTTAAATTTAATGGGATTATTATGTTCCCTGTGAATCAAGCCCATGACCTTGGTGTCACTTTTTTTTTATATTAAAATGTTCAGACACATTAATCTTTCACATTAATCCTAATACCCACAGGATCTATGTACTCATAAGATGTGTTGCATGAACTAAAAAAAAAAAAAAAAGTTTAGATGTGCACTAAACAATGTTTATCTTTAAAAACAAACCCACATAATAGTCATACATCTGTTTAGACCTTTTGAAACCTCTCTAAACATCATTATATATTGTATGTGGTCTGCATATCAATCTCTCATGGGCATCTAGAGAGTGTGCTGCAAACTCTGTCTCCCGAGACATTAAATTAAGACTTGTTGTCTGTGTGTGTCGGTATGTCTGGTTGAGCACTTGCAAGTGTGTGTGTGTGTG
>NW_015544316.1:268412-269901 GCF_001515605.1 Sinocyclocheilus anshuiensis | reverse complement strand
GCGCTCGCACGTGTGTGTGTGTGTGTGTGTGTGTGTGTGTGTGTGTGTGTGTGTGTGAGCGCCTTTGTGTAAATGTGACTTTTAAGGCGAAAGCATCTGTGCTGCAGACGGCTACATCACAATGAAGTCACCTGAGTTTCATTTACATGGATTGAATTTGCAGGGAATGAATAAGTAAAATAAACCTAATAAGGTGTCCTTGAGATCACAGGAGACTGTTACATTAGCACTGACTATTGTACTTCTGCAATGCTTTCAGATTAATATATATATATATATATATATATATATATATGTGTGTGTGTGTGTGTGTGTGTGTGTGTGTGTGTGTGTGTGTGTGTACTTTAACAGGAGGTGCATTAGAAACTGTTCAAAGGAGAAACAAGTGATGTGCATTTTGCAGTCTAGGCATTGTGCCAGTCCTAATGTCCTAAAACAAATGTTTAAGGATACAAAATCTATCGCATCTGTTGTGATACCACCCAGTTTTAAACACTTTCAGTTGACACCGACACTAAAATAATCACACTACTTTGACTTTGGATGTGCTATTAGTAAGCCACTCTTACCCAAATTACGCAGCGCAAGAGTCTTTGTAGCTCCACTTGGCCAAGTTATTTGTGCTTTTTGGATCAAACAAAACCACCCGGTTTTGCACCACTAACCGGACGCCTGGACTTCTCAAAAGGCTTCCTTTGCACGGAAGAGCCCACCGCGCAAAAAGACGCATGGAACAAGTCCAGATCCAACTTGCTCGCAGCTCTCCATCAATCAATTTATTTACGTGTCCAGTCGCGATTTTAAGATATTTTGCTCCGGATTTCTTGGGCTCCTCGTTTCAGTGTTCAGCTAGTCCAGTGGTTGAGAATAAAAGTCCACAATTAACATCCAGCTGTCCGCGTCGCTTCGGAGAGCGCCTGACCCCCGCGGTTTCTTACTGAAGGTATGAAGGAGGCACAAATTCTCCAGCCTCTCGATATGCCCAGTGAATGAGCTTGTGCTTGAGCTTCACTTCACAAGAGCTCCTCCCTCCGTACAGTCAAAGGGGCTATCGTGACTCCACATAGGAGAGAGAGAGAGAGACAGAGAGAGAGAGAGAGAGAGAGAGAGAGAGAGACCTGAACGCATCCTCGCGCATGACTTCTGCGTGAGTTAAAGGTTTAAGTAACCTCAGCTATATGTTACCTTCTGAAGTAGCCTATTCACACTCTTTACTGCAGAGGATATGTCTGAGGTTTATTTACTTAAGTAAAATTGATTATTGATATGTATTTCTTAATCAGACCTTAACGGTTTTTTTTACTACAAATTATGGCTTAGGAAAAAGATACAGTTTGCCTAATTGAACACCCATTGCTCTATAGTGGAATATGTTGTCACATTATATGGGAAAAGGTTTCAGTGGATTGAATTTAAACAATTGAGACATGTTGTGACTATTTGGGGTAAACTGAAACAATGAAATTATATATATATATATATATATATA
>NW_015544316.1:263685-268213 GCF_001515605.1 Sinocyclocheilus anshuiensis | reverse complement strand
TATATATATACACACAAATAAATAAACAAATGGTAACACAGTTATTGACCACATTAATAACTAATTAAATAAATAGATTTTTCAGTTTGACATGCTGCTTACCCCTGTGTCCACAATTAACATCCAGCTGTCCGCGTCGCTTCGGAGAGCGCCTGACCCCCGCGGTTTCTTACTGAAGGTATGAAGGAGGCACAAATTCTCCAGCCTCTCGATATGCCCAGTGAATGAGCTTGTGCTTGAGCTTCACTTCACAAGAGCTCCTCCCTCCGTACAGTCAAAGGGGCTATCGTGACTCCACATAGGAGAGAGAGAGAGAGACAGAGAGAGAGAGAGAGAGAGAGAGAGAGAGAGACCTGAACGCATCCTCGCGCATGACTTCTGCGTGAGTTAAAGGTTTAAGTAACCTCAGCTATATGTTACCTTCTGAAGTAGCCTATTCACACTCTTTACTGCAGAGGATATGTCTGAGGTTTATTTACTTAAGTAAAATTGATTATTGATATGTATTTCTTAATCAGACCTTAACGGTTTTTTTTACTACAAATTATGGCTTAGGAAAAAGATACAGTTTGCCTAATTGAACACCCATTGCTCTATAGTGGAATATGTTGTCACATTATATGGGAAAAGGTTTCAGTGGATTGAATTTAAACAATTGAGACATGTTGTGACTATTTGGGGTAAACTGAAACAATGAAATAAATAGATTTTTCAGTTTGACATGCTGCTTACCCCTGTGCGAATAAAGTAAAACATTATGTGAATAAAAAAATATATGAATATTGTATTATATATTTAATAATAATAATTTATTGTAAGTATTTTTTTGTATGTTTTTAATCTTAATATGAATTACACAAGATATGCACACTGACTGATATCAAAGTGAAACAAGCATTTAATTGAAATTTTTTTTAAAGATTAAAAATACTATTTTCTTAAATAAATATAATTATTTTTTTTCCGAGGATTCCCTCAAAAGGATGCTTTGTCAGATCTGGCTTACTTCCTGTGAGGTATTTGTTAATTGCACTGTTTTTAGTCTTATTTTTTCGCATCATGACTAACCCATCAGTGAGACTGACAAGATCACATAAAGCTCATCATGAGTCATACTGTGCAAGTTCCTGTCTTGAAACTGTTGTATGTAACTGAAACCAACCATACTGAGATCACACTGCATTTAATTATCAGGTGTAATTGGTTTAATCCTTAATATTACAGTAGGTGTATTGCACTCATTTACATGAGTGGAAAAGAGGAAGAAAGCACTCTATCTTTTTTCTCCTGTATTCATGTGTTTTCAGTGTTGCACAAACACCCTGAGTAGCCCACACCTTTTCTATCCACATTATGTAAGGTGAGTACACCCACATGAGAGGCAAGAGTCAACTTTCACATGTTCTTCAGCTGCTGACATAAATCAATAGATCATTCTGACACATTGATGAATACAAAAACATATTTGAGAACATGAGAAGAGATATGTTTCATCATTTACCTTTGCTACTATCCAAATACCTTTTATATATACACTCTATTGTTTTGCCCTTTACCCATACATATCATAAATTCTGAAAATACATATTTATATATTTGAAAAAAGGGGAAAAAAAAAATTAAATATGACATTAGCAGAACATTTTATTATTATTATTATTACAGTTTTCAAACTACAATGTTGTCAAATTATATGCAAAAAGTGTTTAAATATTATTTAATTATGTATATGTAGGATGCATGAAATGCTACCTAAGAAATTAGACATCGTAAGATTATTTAAAAAATGTTTAATGGGGGAAAAAAAAAAAAACTGTCGTGTTAAAGACTAATTAAATAGCAAACTAGAGTGTGAATGTGTGTTTTTAAGAGTTTATTTTCTAAAATCCACAAGGCCAAAAGAGCCCATAGTTGAAGAAACACACATAAAATAATGAAAGTACCGTAGGGTCATTCTGGGTTAATAAAGCGCTGATTCTTGAACTTGAGAAATATTTTGCTTGAAAAGTGTGTTTTATTTTTTTAAACTAAAAAATAAAACAAGTAAATGCTGTCTGGTTTAGATTATCTAATGCAATGACATTTTGACATTTTTCCGTCCGACTGGGGCATCCAAATACTTCAGTGCAACCGTGCGCTTTAGAATAGTAAAATGCCTTTTTGTTTTAGTCATGCAGTGCAAAGGAATCCAGGCCAACAGAGTCGTGTTATCAATGTATATAATTGATTTGCCGAATAGGACGCCTGCATTTGCCATCTGTTTGGGCTGAATTACGCTGAGATTCTCTAGGAAACAGCATTCTGAAGTTCAGAGTCAGCAGCTGCTAATGAATGCTGAGTTAAGACATGCTCAGCTCAATGGAATCACAGCCCTCCGGTAAATGTGCTCGATTTGAACTTTTCCATAGAAGACATTTCTAGAGCAGGGAGCAGTGATGATTGTTACTCTTGCATGTCATAGATAAATTTGATAAATCCTACTGTACTGTATGTTTAATCGTAAACAGTGAAAAGCTTGATCTAAGGTACAGTATCACAAATAAATCAGATTTGATTTAAAAGAAATACTAGAGATCATACAGTACGATTTGTCATTTGATGTCGGTGAGCTTTTTTAATGTGTTTTAATGCTTTTTTTATGCTCAACAAGTGTCCATTTATTTGATCAATAATACAGTAATATTGTGGAGGAAATGTTTTTTTTCTCTTTGAATATATGTTAAAATGTAATGTATTCCTATGATGAGCATCATTACTTCAGTCTGCTGTGTCATATGATCCTTCCTTAATCATTCTAATATGCAGATTTGCTGCTCAAGAAACATTTCTTATTATTATCAATGTTGAAAACAGTTTAGCTGCTTCATTTTTCCAGGATACTTTGATGAATACCCAGCTAACAAAATTATGTTCTAAGAACATTTAGCTAATCTTCTCGTATTTCTGAATGTTCTTTGAATGTTCAAAATAGTTTTTTTTTTATGTTTAAAAAAAAAAAAAGGTTTGTTTGTTTGTTCATTCATTCATTCATTTGTTGGTTGTTGTTTTTTTGTTTTTTTTTGGTCAATTAAATGCATCCTTGCTGAATACAAGTATTAATTTATTTAACTTTTGAACAGTAGTGTAACACGTATTAAAAATGTTGTAATTCATAATGTATTTTTGTACTCTAGTATTGTATCATTCATTAGCAACATGTTAAAGCCAAACCCTGTTGAAATCGATTGTGAGTCAAGTGCTAATTGGTGGTCACTTATGAGGTTCCTTTTCTGTTAGGATGCTCCTTAGGTTACTAGGTTTTTATTTTTTTTTATTTTGTAAGTTTGTGAGCCACCTAACCTATTCAGCTTTTGACATTTGTGACAATGCAGCTTTGAACATGGTCAACCTCGCAATCCAAATAAATCCACAATTCTTCAATCGCTTTGAAGTGGAGAACAAACTGAAGCCATAAATGTTAAATACATGGCATTTGGGTTTGTTTCTAACCTGGGGCTTTTAGTATACCATCTCTGATTAGCACCCCTACCTGCTCACATAATGTTTAAGCACCGAACGCAAGTGGAAATGTTCTTCCTCACACGGGCATGCCTAAAGCATGAAATAATAAAACAAGCAGAGAAATATACACAGAAAACAACAGAGAGCTTAAATGAATGAACAAATGCATGATCGGAAATTAAAGCAATAGCTCACCGAATAGACAAACAAAGAAATGGTTGGTTTGTATGTGCATGGGATTATGAGAGGACAAACACAGAACTATTGTATGAGTGCTTTCATAACTAACCATATGTGTTTGATTAACCTGTTGAATTAGTGGAGTGCGTTTGATTACACATTCTGAACAAAAGAGCATGCTGATGATTTGGTTATTTGCCTGAGGTGAGCAATGAGAAGAATGCAAACGAAAACTAATATAGCACCTGCTGCTGTTTATGCAAATGATCTCTCTACAGAGCAAAATAGCAGTGGTGTATATACATGCAATTATACTTTAATTTGTGTAATTATTATAATTAATTTAATTTGTATTATTTATTATATTATTTTCTATTATTCTAAAATGTGGAAAGTAGTCATAATTATGAATGCATTAATGTATACACAATATAATAATTTTATATAATTGATATTATATAATTTATATATGATTTATTTTTTATATAACATATTTTCATATTTTATGAAGGTTTTTAACAGCAACAACAAGAAAACTGTTTACCTTCTCTAGAGATTCAATTTTTGGTCTTGGAAATGTTGAATGATTAAAAATTGTAGTCAGTAATGTAATCCATTACGTTACACATTATATACATATCTATGCAGCAACAAAACACAACTCGCTGAGGGCGGAAACTATGGTAATGCAGGACTGTCAGTCAGCAGCTGTGGGCGGGCCCTACACAATGTGACATCACATTGCTAAGAGAATCAAAATGGCATGTCTAATGAGACTGGTTTGGCTTAATGGGGATTAAAAAATAAGGAGTGGATGGACTTTTTTTATCATAGGGCGGTTGTGCCA
>NW_015544316.1:255543-263659 GCF_001515605.1 Sinocyclocheilus anshuiensis | reverse complement strand
TCTGTAAGATATTAATTTCATAGTGTAAACAGCTTCAGTGATTTTAATGGGAGTTTTTGAGAGTGCTTGAACTAGATTGTCAGTGAAATTGTTCTTTGATAATGTAGGCCTAAATGTTCTTTGCTCTCTTTCTGTAGCTTAAGTGTTATGATTAGTAGCCTAACTTCCAATGTTTTTATTCACATTAACTTCCGACGTTAAATTCACATTAAATATAAATAAAACATAAGTGCTGTTGTGGCTGCTGTGTGTCACATGACGACCCCCAACCCCCCAAAAAAAAATTATCTGTGCATGTATGTGTGCTGACTGTGAAGTTGTGTGTCTTCTTGATAGCTGAAAGTATTACGTTATCTGGAATAATTTAATAATTTGTGTAGAACTTTTTCACACTTGACATTTTCTGAAGAGCTTCCTTATTGCTCAACAGCATGCCAAATACTTCATAATGTATTTAAATCATTCAAGGCTGCTTGAATTCTATATTACTTTATATAATGTAGAATTATACACACACACACACACACACACACACACACACACACATATATATATATATATATATATATAAATGTCTTGATTTAACTTTATAAGTATATCAGCATTTCAAATATCCCTTTGGAATTGATATTACATAAAATTCAAATACTTTCACATTGCACTAACTAACTGTACATGCAGAGAAACATTTTAATTTAAATATTTGGATTGAAATACTGCATAATTAAACATTTTAAAATATTCACATTCCACAATTAAACTATTTGGTATTTTAGAAAGAAAGAAAGAAAGAAAGAAAGAAAGAAAGAAAGAAAGAAAGAATTTTCTGTAGAAAGAAAAATCTTAAGATTTGCAGCAACAAGCTTGCAATTCTTACACCGAAAATGTCTGCGATTTTGTTGCAGGGTGTATAATTTTGTTTCTGAAAATGAGACATTATGCTCATAACAGTTATGAGTGACATCTCTTATGCATTTTTAGAGACATAAATAGAAATGAGCATACTTTGCATAATACAGTGGAACCATTCTTTCTAATGTACATGGTCATGAGGCCCTCAATCATTCCATTTAGGTTTGTGATAAAGTCTCCTGACCATCTGTAAGACATATTTATAAAACAAATAAAACTGCAGCTATGCTGCATGATAGTCTATGAAAAGGTAATGAGCTCCAAAATATGTCTAATTAAATTTCTGTGCAGACATTCGGTTATGGTGCCTTACTTACAGGAATAAATTACTCCGTAAAACATACAGAGAAAGTTATTTGTGTTTTTCATTTATGTTTAGTAAATTACTGAGGCTGTAAATACAAATGTATTTGTTTGTGTGTTTGCTTTACTCACCTGCTATTATAATACAATTTGTTCTCAATAATCTTTTCTTTATTTAAATGTAATGTTATTATTATTATTATTATCATTATTATTATTTAGATTGTACATGTTCACAGTAACTTAATATCTCCATTTGTTAATTTGCTGTCAATTCATTTATTAATGCATGCTAATTCATTTAGTTAATTTGCAGTTGCTATGATGTTTTGGGTGGTTGCTATAGTGTTGCTAGGGTTCTTTAAATGGTTACTTACCATCTGAAGTCACAAGTCAAGAATGAGCTATAGTGATATACAGCAGCAAAAACCACTAATTATTAATTCAATAATTGTCTGCTTCAGAACACCTGCAATCACAACAGGAGGAACACAACCCGAAAAAAGATTCTGTATGGTCCCATGTCAAGCTAGAAAAAGTTCAACAACATCCCAAAGTCAAAGGATTCTATTCAAAGCCTGTTCATGAACACCCCAAACTACGTTTTACTGATATGACTTAAACAAAGCCTTGTTTCTGACCCAACCGATGGTGCACTTGATAATCAGGCCAGTGCCACCACATGATTCACATGATATTTTTTGATCAAACAGGCACAGAACGTGTCTGGCCATATTAAAACATCTATTGTATTAAGCTTTATCCTCAAGGTAGGTGAGCATTCTAACTGTCATTCTATCTGCAGGGCAGATCATTTGATACCTCCCTTGGGCCAGATTGCAGACAACATAAGGTTGTCACCTTTTGAAAGCTCATATCTCTTCTCATGGCACTGCAGAACAAAGGGTTACGACCTGCCTTTACACAGGAGTCATCCTGTCGATTGTCTGGCTGTTTCAACAAATTAAAAATAAATGTGTCATGTTTATCTAAAGCTCAGCAGCTTTGTGCCGAGTTTGTGGAAAACTTTCATGTGTTGTTTGTCAAACAGAGGAAGCTTTTGTCCACATCCAATACATGCAATGTCTATTCAACACCCATCGGGTATGGGATGTGCTAATCTGTGCTGACCCCGGTGGACACATGGTGGATGGACAAAAGGGGACAGCTTGTCCTGGAGATGTAAATCAGTGATGACCTGGTCAATCAAGGACCAAGACTGAGCCACATGATCTAGTTTAAATGGATGACAGAAAAAAAAAAAAAGATCTGAAAGACACATTTCTCGATCAACAGCATTTGTGGCTTGTTGTCAATTATTACTCAATTACGCATTTTACGAAGTGTTGATTTCATATGAATTCACATGATGTGATTTGTACAAAAACATACAAGTAAGCAAAAGCATGAAGGTCCAACCCTAAACTTAACCATCAATGGGCTGTAAGCAGATTGTACAAAACAATTATGATTGAGATCATACAAATTAGCAACTAATTCAGCAAAATGTAAAATAGTAGAACTGTCTGCCATCTCACGAGAAAACGCAAGCATTTTACAAGGTGGAAATTTTGTACAAAAATAAATAAATACATATTAGGAAAAAAAAAATGCATGAAGCAACATCTCTAAACCTAACCGTCAGTGAAGCATAAGCAGATCGTGTGAAAACGTACAAATAAGATAAATAATATTTATGAAATTGTGAAAACGTACAAATAAGCAAAGTGTAAAACAGTAGGAATTAGTGAGATTGTGTTATGTCAGAAACAACCTAATCTCACAAGAAAATGCAAGTATTTCATAGGAGAGATCATAGCAAATAGACTATTAATTTAATTATTTCAAAATTTGTGTCAGTTTGAAAAAAAATAATAAACAAGAAAGCACTAGAACTACTTTTTTTTTGGTGGTTGAACTTTTTCTGAGTAGAGTTTGCTCTATAAACAGTTATTTTCCAGTAAACTTGCACATTTCATGAAATTTGAGTTTACCATATGTGCTCATGACAACAGTTAAAATGTTAACTTTGCACATACAAGGTTAGCATTTGGAATTATCATTCCACTTTCATGTAGTGATGGAAGGCGCATGGCTTTTTGAGACTGAATCAGCTGAATGTTTCGAAGTGCGTGAAACTCATGCTGAGGACATTGACTGGTTAACAACATATAATTGGAGCGAGAACACATGGCAACTTTGCTTTCTCCTTCCTTAATCCCTCCCTGTCTAGCTTGTACTAATCTGAGCAATGTCTGACACTTTGTATTGCGTGCACTTCCTGCGTTTATTTGCCTTTTTATGATGAATCACTTGTTGTATTCCTCAATTGTAAGTAACTTTGGATAAAAGTGTCTGCTAAATGAATAAATGTAAATGTAAGTGCATGTTTAACAATGTTCATCAAAATATCTGAAAATATAAAGTTTGTAACAGCACATTTACAGAAATATTATCAGCTTTGTAACATTTAAAATTTTACTGACTCACAATCAACATTTTACACTAACTCACATTACTTGCGATCATCCCTTCCTACAGTCAAACCACTGATATTTTGCAATGCTTTGAAACTGTTATGCAAAGCCTTGTTTTCTGAAACCACATAACTTTATCGGTTTGATAACTGCAACGAAGCATTGATTCGAAACAAAAGAAAAGATAAAGGTTTTAAAGCTTTAAAGCAGTGCTTCATGCAACCATCGCTGGTGTCATATTACAGTATATTTCATGTTAAAGCAAATTCTACAGATTTACCTAAATATTTTTAAAATAAACAAATTACAGCTTAAATTATTTAGGTATCAGGACAGTATATTGAGGTTTACTTTGACATCATAGTTGCAATATCATCAAATATACAGAAAAGAAAATGAGAGTAGGGATGGGCGATATGAGCTTAAAAATATATCACGGTATTTCTGGTATTTATTACGGTAACAATATCAATGACGATAATTCAGGGAATCCTGTTTCTTTTAAGAAAAGTATTATCTTTCCTATTTTTACCCAAAATAGGGTGAGCATTAACCTCCTGAGACCCTGCATCCTCATATGAGGACATTATATTTTAGTGAATTTCTCTGAGACTATACATGCCACAGTCTGGATGTCCATTCAGGGCTTTTCAGAGATACTAAATGTTTGGATGTTTCAACATGAACACCACCTCTCCTTGGTCTTCAAAAATGTCTGATATTAATTTAGTCAGTGACACTCTTATGGAAATATGATCATATTTTGTAATTGTCATTTAAATCGGATACATTTTTAAACTGTGTGTCATAAATCAACATGTTATGGGGTTTCAAATCAAAATATAACTTTGTTATCGCACACGTGCTACTGTAGTACATTTATTCAGACCGATTTTTTGTGCACTGTACAGCCCTAACCAAACCAGTTACAGCTCGAGCTCCTCATTTAGCGATATAGGCTACTCCTCAATTTCACGTCCGCTTTCCGTGATGTCGCTCCGCACTGTCGCACACAGAAATATGTCAACAACTAGACTTTATCGTTATTATCGCAGGAAGACTAATTCTTATCGTGGAGAGAATTTTTACCGGTATATCGCAAACGATAAGATATCGCCCATCCCTAAATGAGAGCGCTTACTTCTGGTCTTCACATGACCTTCAAAAGATCCCGACGATGGAGGAGGAGTGAAAACCTTTGGACATGAATAAAATGTGGGTATGTTTCATCTAAAACATTTTGGATTTCATATTCATTTCTAATTTAAATTTCTAATATATATATATATTATATTTCATGGTAAAGTGTAGTGATCGAGACCAAGACGGTAGTTTCTAGGTAGTTTTTTTTTTCAAAGTTTTAAATGTTTGATTTTAAATTTGCTGTTAGATTAGTGTGCAGAACACTTTGCTTAATAAAATATACATTATTAGAGTTCATTTGTGTGTGGGTCAAAGACGAAAAGGGTGTTTCAAGCATCAAAAAATTAAACGTGTACTACAGCTTTAAATTTTGTTTTTTCCCTTTACATTAGAATGTATCCTGTTTAATTAATGTTTTTCTGAGCAAAAAATAATGACTATAATACATTTTTTTTACCATAATTTACAAAAGAAACCCAATAAAATGGCATGCAGTGTAACAATATTTATATACCAAAAAATATGATTAGACATATTTTAAACAATAATAATTTGATGACAAATTAAAATACTTTATTTAAGGATCAAAGTGCAGCCCTCAAATACCAATTAACTTTAACTTTAAAATCTTTATACTTTGCCAATGTCCTTCAAACCAATAGGTTTTACCCATCTGTCAGCAAGAAGTTTTTGTAAGGAAGTGAAAATAATTTAAATTATTATAAAATGTAGTATGATCACATATTATTGTATGTATTTAAATAAGTACAGGTCAGAATAAGTATATTGTTTAATTTTTACAAAAAAATAGATATGTTACGCTGAATGACCATGGTTTGTTACACTGAATGACGTTTTGCCAAAGAGGGAAATAATTTTGTCATTGTGCCCATAATTGCAATGTTTTAGTATTAGTCTGTATCATTAAATTAGATTTAATAATATTCCTGAGTAAATGACGGCAGACGTAGATGCTGAAAAGTAATAAGCATTTTATTCTACTGTTCTGAAGATCTCTGCCATGCTTGCTTAGCTTGTCACTGACTTGTTTCTGACTTGCTCGGCCCCAAAATTTGCTGCTTGAAGGTAATACTTTCTGTTTGCCAACATACCGTAAATGACAATTATCAGGATGAGTATTTTGGGTTGAGAATCCCCTCAATGGCCTCTACTGAACTTGTGACATACTGTAGTGAGGATACTCTCTGTTCAGAAATATCGGTAAGCTATTATTCTCTATCATTATTATTATGATAGAGAATAAAAATAAAAATAAATATTATTAAAAATAAAAAGTACAAATTATTGTTATTGTTCTTGTTCTTGGTGTGAATGGGTTTTAAGAGTGCCACCCAAACTACTGGATCTGCATTTACTTTATTAGCTTGTTGGCTTTTTCCAGTGCTTAGCAGCTCTTTCTGTTCATGGGCATCTAAAATTAATCAATAACCCAAACTAAACAATATAAAAATGCATTCAAATATTAATATTTATTAAGTTTAACATATTTGTCAGTGCTACATATTCCTAATTTATCTGTAATATAAATACGATGCTAAAACTCTTCTTTATACAGTGATACTGTCATTCAGTGTAATGGATAGCACTGTGGTGTAACAGATAATTTGCATTACACTGCATGACAAAAACATTACCCTGAATGATGAAACTTCTACTTCAGTTTATATTGCAGGCAATCAACTGGCCACCTATTTCAAAGAGTGAGCTTGACCAGTAAAGTTAATCACAATTATTCACAGCATCTACTTATTTTTCAAAAAAATCTAACAATAGAAGTGTTTTTTTGGCATTTCACTGAATGACGTGTTTTTGTAACTTGAGATACAAACCGCACCATGAAAAGGTGAAATTATCACATATTTAAGAGCAATAATCTCACTTTTCTTGCAGCATCAAACGGCCTTTAGGGTGCCATCTGATGATGTCACAGACTGTCAAATGACTCTCAGTTTTTTATATGATTTCAGAATGGCTTCTTGTTCATGTTACACTGAATGATTTCTAATGAACTGCATTTTCGGGATAAAAGTCCCCAGATTATTTAAATACTTAAAAAAAACTGATAAGACAGTCTTTTTAATATAACACAGCCAATACATATTTGAAAATGTCAAGACAACATATATATATACAGTATGTATATGTATATATATATATATATATATATATACCAGGGGACCATTTGTATAACCACAGTTTTACTGGTTAATTTGTTTAACTTGATTTATTTTGATGTTTGGGTGAGATGCAGTGCTGGTCTGAGACTGGTTAGTGTTTTTAGAGTTAGTCGGGTTAGTAAGTCTCAGAACCAGCGGACTTAGGGGACTTTTTGGGGTTCAGTTCTTGGGTTTGTAGCGCTTGAAATGTTTTTTTACGTTTTTTTTTTTTTTTGGTTTAATCTGCAGTAAAACCATGGTTAATTTTCATAAGGGATGAATTGTATTCACTGACAGCAGCTTTTATTTGTGCATTAGGTCTGCTTTGTAGCACTTGATTCAATAAGATATTGTGCAAATTTGGTATAAAAAATCGTTTTGGTGAGTATATAAATTGGTGGTACTCATTATTTGGTATGTATTTTAACATGTAGGCTATTCTAGAGTCATACATTGTACACTAAGTGCATTATTTGTGATTATTGCTTGTTTTCACAAACTGAGTGATAAGTCAACATTATTTCACTTGCATTATCTTGTTTTATAATAATTGAATTAAAATATTTATTTATCTTGATTGTTAATTTGCTAATTTTCTGATGATTTTTATAAATAGCCCCCACTTGGTTTGGCCTAGTGGTGGGTACATATTTGCTGACTGTATCAGCTAACTTTAATGCATGTCTTGGAGCTGTTGTGCGCAGCTCTATGAGGCTTAACTCTCAGTAAATAGCTGAATCCCACCCCCCACGGGTGAATCCCACGGGTGGAAGTGTTTCTAGCCTCCAGACATAATGAAGGATATATCAGGACATGTTTCAGAGCTGACACATTCTGCTTAAAAGGGACATGGTTGTCTGTCTCACAACGCCCTCTTCTGGCAAGCAGGTACAGGAATGCCACTGCAATATGATCTGTTCATAGTATAATTGAGTTTTTTAATGTTTTAAAGCTGGGGTTTTCACACAGTTCCTGGAGCTTCTCCAGCACTACACATTTTTGGTGTGTCCTTTATAGCTGATTTCAGCTGAATTGTAGTGAACTTAATGACCCTAGTCCCTAGCTGTGTGTCCAGGAGCAGTTTGAAAACCTCTGATTTAATAT
>NW_015544316.1:248797-253744 GCF_001515605.1 Sinocyclocheilus anshuiensis | reverse complement strand
TGTGTGTGTGTGTGTGTGTGTGTGTGTGTGTGTGTGTGTACTCTTCTCACATTTATCTTTTTAAATATTTATATATAGCTTTAATTATATAGCTACATAGCTTTAATTAATGTACATTTTTAAGTGTAAGCTTTTAATCAATATTTATAGTTTAGCTTTATTTCAGAAATGATTTATATAAAAATGATTTTAGTTAACAATAACATCACTGTTTAGAATGATTCAAACAGCAGCAAATTTCTTTATTTATATTATAATATTAATTTTGTAAAAATTATTAAAATAATATTGCTCTTGACACAAAACCACAGTTTACTCTGTAATTTATCCATCATACTATAAATTAGCATGAAGTTCACATAATAACACCTTAAGAGTAACCTGTTTTTTATTTTATAATCAACCTATGAGAAACTTATATTTGTTGACCATTATTCTGAATATTGAGGTGGCACATTTCTCTAAGATAATCAAACATTGTCTATGCTGCTTAAATGCCTAATAAATTTGAGCCTTAATTGGGGAAAATAGATAATTAATCTAACATTTAGAGTTGGAATTCACAAAACCGTTCACACATGTATCTGTCACATATCTACTTTGCAGATCAGCATTGAACATGTATTTATTGCCAAGAGAATGTGAGAAACTATTAACTGTATACTGAGCTTATCATTCGGTTGAGATTTCGAGAAAGTCTCTCATAAAACCACCAGCATGTTTCTGGACCCATAAGGGCAACAAAACATTGGATTGCTACTACTTCATCATTAAAGATGTATGCAGTGCACTTCCTCCGCCTCACTTTTGGAAAGTTTCATGACAGAAACATTGTTGCTCAGAAACAAACAACGACCAACGCAGTCAACTGTTTCCTGCTAGAGAAAAACAAAAAACAAAAACTTAGCTAAGACAAAGCGACGGTAGATCTATCTATCTATCTCTCTCTCTCTCTCTCTCTATATATATATATATATATATATATATATAGGAGTTCCAGTATTGCAGTGAATGTTCTCAGAGATAAAGCTCAAAGAGCTATATATGCCATTAAGCAAAAAAAATAAAAATAAAGATATTGAATTACCAATTCCAATTTGGTGTAAAATCTTCGATAGTTCAATTCAGCCCATAGCGCTGCATGGAAGTTAGTTATGGGGTCCACTCAGTGTTCAGAGCTACACTAGATGTGAAAGACATCCAACAGAAGCCCTACACACACAATTCTGCAAAATTATTCTAAAATTATGCTACATTTTCAAGCGCTACAAACCCAAGAACTGAACCCCAAAAAGTCCCCTAAGTCCGCTAGTTCTGAGACTTATAACCTGACTAACTCTAAAAACACTAACCAGTCTCAGACCAGCACTGCATCTCATCCAAACATCAAAATAAATCAAATGATCAAACAATCTGAAAATACATATATGGAACACTAGGATCAAGAAGCTAAAACATAAAGTAAATGTCAACTCTATCAAACTATAAAATCAAATTATGAATTGGAAGAATATCTCCAGAGTGTCAGAGACACAAAGCAGAGACAGATCCTGACCAAGTACAGGCTCAGTGAGTACAGTCTAGCCATTGAGATCGGCAGACACAAAAATAGCTGGTTACCCAGAGAGCAAAGAGTGTGTGCACTGCTCACTGCAAGACAGGAGAGATCGAGACACTTTCTCCTGCACTGTTCCAAATTTAAATCAATAAGACACCTATACATTAACAAATTCACAAAAATCATAAATAACTTTACAGCCATTATTGAATAGGAACAAATAAAGATGGATGGTTGGATGGATGGATGGATGGATGTATAGAAGAAAGAAAGGAAAAAGTCAACAACTCACTCGTTAATGTTTATGTTTACTTCTCATAAGGAATTTTGGGAGGAATAGCAACATCTGAGAAATACAGTTTTCTTCTGGGATGAGTCAGTCACAATTCCTGAATATGTGTGTGTGTGTGTGTGTGTGTGTGTGTGTTTCCACTGAATAGCAGCAGAGAATCTGGTGTCGGAGCTGTAAATTGACAAGGGGCCAAAAACACGTCTGTCTCTCTCTCTCTCTCTTTCAAAGCTCTGCTAATTCCCCTCCCCGTCTCCTTCCCCTCCCCATCTCTTTTCTTCCTCTCCCTCTCTTTCTCTCGTCTCTCCATTCATGGCAGACTCAAGGTCCACTGTAGCAGGTGCACACATCAATTAGCAATTACCTTTATCCCTTGCTCTGTGACTTCGGGAGCCTTTCCCTGGATAGCCTTACCAGTGCACAGAATGCTAATGTTGTGGCCCCTGGGCATGGGCCAGAGCTTCCCCTTTCACTCCAAATCCCCCAATACGTGACCAAGCTACTGGAACACGGGCATCAGCCGTAGCGTTTATCCCCAAGCCTAAATGGTCTCAGGTGGGACTTCCAATGAAACAATTACAGCATTTTATCTCCAGTTTAGTTTGAGTTTTGTTGAAAATGGAGGTCAGAGACAATGTTGACTCGAGGCAGACTTCAGTGTGAGGGGAAGGTAATAATTTAACGTTTTGATCTCCAGCAGAAAGCCGCCAACTGGAGAATGTTTACCGCCATAAGACGGGAGGTTTTACAAAGCTTGTTTTCTAAGGTTACACAGGTCTGTTATCCTCTGTGAGAAAACTGAATTCACACGGATTCTTGAAACATATTCCACAAGATTACCAGCCATTAGTTTCGAAATTAGCAATATTTACATTATGGAAGATGCAAATATTATGCACACCAATGCTGCATTTATTTGATCAAAAATACAGAAAAATCATAAACATTGAAATATTATTACTATTTAAAATGACAATGTATTACTATTTAAAATAACTGTTTTCTATCTGAATATATTTTAAAATGTAATTTATTCATGTCATGCAAATATGAATATTCAGAAATCATTCTAATATGTTGACTTGCTGCTCACAAAATGTTCTTATTATGATCAATGTTGAAATCAGTTGTGCTGATTCATATTTTTTGTGGAAATATGTTTTATTCAGGATTCTTTGATAATTAGAAAATTGATTTGTAACATTATATATATATTTATTTTAATATTTTGATACATTTAATACATACTTGCTGAATAAAAGTATTAATTTATTTGATATATATATATATATGTAGTAATGGTCAAATAAACTTACTGACCCTAAACTTTGTATGTCTATGTATTATTATTAGTATTAGTATTATTATTATTTTTAATGAAACATTTCTTCTATGTCCTAACTGAAGGAAAATAACAATAATAAGAAGAAGACATTCATAAAACCAATATCAAATAAGTATCAAATAAGTTGGCATGCATCTTTATATCTTAGGCCCTCTTCTCATACATGTTATATGAGTTCAGCAACATCAAATGCACTGGTGAGTATTATAATAATATATTATAGTTATATGGTATTGTAATTTGCTCATATTTTCTGTGTCACAATTATATGTCAATACTTACTGGGGCTTTTAGATAATTACATTTTAAGGTCCTATTTTTAGATTTCTGGCAACATAAGTCAAACAAAATATTAAAATCAGAGTGTGTAGTTGCAGCATCTACCAGTAGGGGTTAACTGGATCATACTAACCAGCCAAACCTTGACCCCCTGGTCCAAGTACTCAAGAATCAGGGATTAGACAAATTTGTCATGGCAAAACACCATGTAGACACCTTGTAGAATTTGAATCTGCCCTTGTTGGGTAACAAAGTCCTCTAAAGATAATGAAATCATCTCATTAGAGTAATGAGCAGAATTTGTAACGAGAGTTATTTGCTTGCGCTCTGTTAAAGGCCGAGGTTTGTCATCTAATTATCAAATAACACAAGAAAATGATTATGTAAAATATGTTTGATAACTCACTTAATGGACCCTGGGCCATGTTTATGATACCGAAGCATAGAAAATTAAAAATAAATAAATAAAAACAAATGTCTTGCCCCTTATTAAAAAGGACAAACATCGCCCTCGCCAGATTTGCCTGGAAAATAAATAGACACATAGAAGAAACATAATTACATAGTCACACTTGGCGACTTTGTTAAACTTTGCATTAATTTATGACAGAGAACAAACAGCAATCTCACATGAATAATGGAATAAGTTGCTAATTAACTCAAATTGCTTAATGGAAGCCTGTCAAACTCGTCCTTTTGTACTGACTTTCCCTGTTACCTTGAGTACCACGGGCATTGCTTGACTCTTAGGGGTGCTTTGGGCAAGAAATGTAGAGAAATAATTATAAGCCAATACCCATGGGAAGGTTGTGTGACAAACAATCAGACAGCAGCGCGCATGTAGGTGGAAGCAGAAACGCACACGGCCCAATGGACAAATAAACAGCCTCTGTGAAGAATGACCACACAGTTATATTGTATCGCTATGACACATATCACATT
Organism: Sinocyclocheilus anshuiensis; assembly: GCF_001515605.1. NCBI lineage: Eukaryota > Metazoa > Chordata > Actinopteri > Cypriniformes > Cyprinidae > Sinocyclocheilus > Sinocyclocheilus anshuiensis. The sequence goes on along the minus strand of NW_015544316.1, from coordinate 249,331 downwards.
TGACATCATGCATTTATATACTAAAGGTAATAATTAAGATTTGTAATGGTTTGGATAGAATTCTGCACCAAGGCTGCATTTATTTGATCAGAAATACAATATGAACAATAATAATAATATGAAATAATATTGCTATTTACTATTACTATTATAGGCTAATGGCGATTACGGAGCAGTCATGGCTTAACTGTTGGAAAGTTGGACTTGTAACCCGAAGGACGCGGGTTCGAGTCTCACTACCAGCAGGAAACTAAAGAGCAGAGAGCATGGCATGACAAGTACACAAAGCAGAGATATGTTGGTTTGGTTTATTTATTTATATAGCACTACTAAAATAACCTCCAAGGGTTACCCACAGTGCATAAAAGCAAAGAACCACAACACCATCAGACACATATTGACCAATCTAACAATCACAAATAATCTCCTATATAATTTAACTCACATAAACTGCTACCCCAAAGTGAGCTTTCAGCAGTTTCTTAAACATTGACAGAGATTTAGCAGATCTGACATGTAGCGGCAACTCAATCC
>NW_015544316.1:240296-248758 GCF_001515605.1 Sinocyclocheilus anshuiensis | reverse complement strand
AGCAGGAATTGTATGGGGAGAGTGAATGTACAGCACTCTCTTCCACTCTCAATATGAATTAGGTGCCCTTGAGCAAGGCACCAAACCTCCAACTGCTCCCCGGTGTGGCTGCCCACCACTCCGGGTGTGTGTTCACGGTGTGCTTGTGTTTCACTACTCATTGCTCTGTGTGTGCACTTGGATGGGATAAATGAAGAGTGCTTTATTTCTGTGATGCAAAGCTGAATTTTCAGCAGCCATTATCCAGTTTTCAGTGTCACATGATCCTTCAGAAATCATTTTGATCTTTAATCTAATATATTAATATATATTAATGATAATATTCTCATCAACGTCATTTATAATGTTACAACATATTTTGATTTCAAATAAATGCTGTTCTATTGAACCTTCTACTCATCAAAACATACTGAAAAATGTATGTATGTAGGTTTCCACAAAAATATTACGCAGCAAAAACTGTTTTTAACTGATAATAAGAGCCATTTTTAGTAACTGAACACCAGTGAATTAAAGTCTTTTTAGCTACTGTTTCTGTGCAGTACCATATATAAACACAAGGGGGCACTAGTGTTGTTTGGAAAAGGAATCCTACGCTGCCTTCTCTTTCTTTTGGTCATTGTATTGTTCATTAAAAAACAAGGAAACTCTTGGAGCTCTAAATGTTAACGACAATAATAATTATATTAGGTCTAACAATCACCTGTGTTTTACCTGAAGGACATCCTTGGTCTGGGTTGAACTTGTGAAAGCAGGCTGTTGCCTCTTAACATTTCCATGATTTGATCTCCCATCAAGGCCAAGCAGCTGTTTGAAACTGTAGCAGTGAAACTGATTCAGGATGAAAGCCAAACAATAAAATGAACAAACCAGACAGCTCACTGGGGAGTCAATCACAGCCCACCGTGGTCTGCTACTGCTGAGCTCACCGACGGCCTACAGACAACTTAAACAATTCAACTTTTAGGTCAAAGGCATACAATCTCTTGATTTAAACTAATACACAGCTAACAGGGAACAATCTCAGAACATTCTGGCAATTTATTTCTTTATTTTTTTTCCTCAAAGTTGAACAAACATTCTTTCAGTAACGTTAACAGAACGTTCATTAAAAGTTATCCGGTCTTGATTTCATTGGGTGTTTTAGTGGCAGGTAGAGTTGGGTATCATCGGCAAAGCAGTGGAATGATGGCAACCCATTAGCTGTCTGACAAGCACATGCACTAGCTACATTTTCCTGTGAAATAGTAGATGATGTGGCATGATAAAAAATGTAAAAGCAGCCTTCATCAACACATTTGGGTCAATTACATGCCTTGTATTTTTTTTATTATTAGTAGTAGTATTTTATTTATTTATTCATTTTTTTGGTGGCTGGATTGGTTAATTAATTCAAAACTACACTGAAAATGCCATTCATACAAACATCAACTTTAATACAGCTCTAATATGGTAAACATGTTTTCAGTTTCTTAATTTCTTAATGAAAATAAATCTAAATAATTTTAATGTCCATAAATTCAGTCATCCTGATCAAAGCAATCAAAATGCAGAAAGCCTGAAATACACACAACATTCACCTTTTGTTTTGTTTAGTTTTAACCCTGAATAATACAAAATAATGAATAAAACAATGAATAATGCAAATGTTACATTTTCATCCATATTTTACAAATATTTTCATTTTAATTTCAGACAACTTTATTTGCCATTGAATTGTCTGTCACAGTGATAAATTCCTGATATGCATTTGATTGCCAGCAATCCACAGTCTGCAAGGTTTTGTAGGCTATCCATTCTTACAAATTATGTACAGCTTCATCACTTCATTCCGACTGACTTTGTGATTAAAAGCAAAACGAATAAGTTTGTTTTTCAAATGAAAAGGCTGAACCTAATTTGCCGTTTTACGGCAAAACATGCATTAATCATTCAGTTCGACAAACTCGTACTTACAGAACAAAATAAAGATCAAACTTTGCCAAGTAAGGCTTTTATTTATTTATTTATTTATCTTTGATTGATTTCGAAAGGGAACAAATGTCTTGCATTGGAATACAAGCTGAGATACCTTCACTATCACAAATGCCAATCGACTTTGAAGGAAGAAATTGGTTTGCCTAACTTCTTTTCTTACAGTGATGTATCTGTCATCAAGTAATCTATGCACAGCGTTGATGTTGCACACCATTCCTTGACACTGGGCAGGTCAATAGAAAATAAACACTCGCCACAGTGTCTCACCATGTCTAAATTGATGTTTTCCTGTCACTCACAAAAATATTGTTTGAGCACAGTGGATCTCTTATACTCATGTTTTGGTTTGGTCCATCATTATGTGACTCTTTGAAACAGAAATACAGTGAACTGCATACAGTACACTACATCAGTATAAATGTGCAGCTGATTTATGAAATACACAAACATAAATGTGCACAGGCAATCAGTATTACGTAAATCCATTAACCTGCAATTTTGTATCATTATTATTATATTTTATATTTATTAACCCTTATGATGTGTTCAGGTCCATTCTGACCTGGAAGAGATTCATACAAATTTCTAAAAAAATAAGCTATAAGAGATCGAAACTTTGCAAATGGTCGGCAAAAGTGTCGGTGCGTTTTGTGGCATTTTTTTCCTGATAACGCCGAAATTACTCATTTTTTATCGTACATATAAGAGTAATACATCATTTGAATCTGTAAATGGTCTAGTTTTATTTGAATACACTCACAAAAACAACAATGCATTGTGCTTTTGTAAAATAAAGAAAACAAACAGGGTGCACTTTCTGCCGTGTCGCTCTCCTTGAACTTCTTTCTGAAACGCGTCACAAAAAAAATTAACCAAACCTCAGCGAATACTTGACACAGAGTCAAAGACATGAGAAATATATCTATAGAAAGCTTGAAGTGCCTACTTTTAAATTAAGTAAGTCGTGTCAAAAACAAATGTTCTCTGATTAAGTAAGCCATATGAAACCAACGCGAGGTCCAGTCTTTCCCGTCTGAGCTCATTATCTAATGTGGTCACATTCATACAATAATCATTCAAGTGAGGCGTGAACATGTAAACGCCCACATCACCTCCGTAAACAAAGCCTGAAGATTCATCAAGTTCATTTAGGCTACTTTTCGTTTCTGGAAGAAGGCGCACTGAGAGCAATAAGCCAGAATTCACTTCAGAAAAAGAATACAATGCGACGTGCGGCTTGATCAGCAGAGGAGATCATTTCTGATGAGTAAGTAAGTTTTTATTACTTGCATTAGTTGTTATTGTGTTATTGTGACATAACTCACAATGTTATAATACACATGTTACTAGTTAGACTTTTCCCAAACTATAATTCCTGAGAAAATGTATGAAATGAAGTGAAAAATTTTGAAATACATTTAATTTCATTGCATCTAAATGTCTCACGACGCCAAAATATTTGTGTTCTATAGGCTAAATATAAAACAATACGATATAAAAGTAATCGTCTAAGGTTACATATGTAACCATGGTTCCCTTTCAAAAGGGAACTCCACTGCATCCTCTAGAGGGCGCTAGGGGAACGCCTCCAGCGTGACCGGTGTCTGAAGCATGAATGAAAAAACGACAATGAACTTGACATTGGCAGGCGGCAGCCTATGACGTAAACAATAAAGCGACTGCGGGTATAAGAGAGCACCTTTGGAATACGTCATCCTCTTCTTTGTCTTCAAGCCTTGTGTACAGAAGCACATGCGTTTGACTCACGAGAGAGAAGGATGTGCTCACTGTTTGCATTCACAGAACTACTAAAGTAAAGTAAAGTGACGTGACATGTGGCCAAGTATGGTGACCCATACTTGGAATTAGTGCTCTGCATTTAACCCATCCAAAGTGCACACACACAGCAGTGAACACACACACACCGTGAACACACACCCGGAGCAGTGGGCAGCCATTTATGCTGCGGCGCCCGGAGAGGAGTTGGGGGTTCGGTGCCTTGCTCAAGGGTACCTCAGTCATGGTATTGAAGGTGGAAGAGAACGCTTCCACGCTACTAGAGCAGAGGTCTGTACTCGAGATTTTGTCAGCGTTTGCACGAGCGCGTTTGCCTCTCGAGGGAGTTTAACAAGCTTAATGCGATGCATTCGCGGTGGTTTCTGTTCTTTCCTGATTCTTGAGGGAACCTAGTGTTTGAACAGAGTGTGTTTGGCTCTCGAAGGAGATATAGCCACGCTGCGAAATGTGATTGCGTTGAGAATGCCTTGTATGCTTGATTCTCTTTGAGAATTGAACGCCTCTCACCTGCGCTTCGGGTCTCGTGGCTGCCGAGGCAGTTAGTCAGACCGATCACGGGGATTGTAGGCAGGGCATGGAAGGAATCTGATGAGGAGTGCTTTCTCTTTTAAATTAACAGTTAATTTATTTGCTCTCTTGCTCATGTTAATAAATGAGGAAGGCAAAGATCCAGATATACAGGTGGGTCTGAAAGCTCGTTCAGGCCCGTCATCACTGCATGAGTTTTGGAAAGGAGGTCATTGTGAAAAACAGTGCAGCAATACATATGGACTCCCTTAGGGCTTCCCACAGCTTAGATGTGTCATTTTAAACTTGTCAGTCTGTGTATCAATAATAATAATAATAATAATAAAATGAATCATAAAAAACCTTCTGGACATATGAAGGAACGTCCCCTGGTTCAATACAAGATAATATCAAGGCATATGCTGCCTATTACAATAAGAAATAATGATGACTCATTCCTCAGTAAAAACAAAAATCACGTTTAAAGTGATGTATGTGCAATATTGCACTGGAATACATTTGAAAAATTCACAGGGTGAAATTCACTATGAATTAATTGCATCCGCAGATATAGCACCATTTATTTTCACATGGAATAGGCGATTCAATCAGATAACAGTGAAAACACGTAAAAAAATTATAAATTTACACATTTTTAGGGAATTTACAATTCCCCATTTTCACACAATATGCCCAGGAACATGTACTAAGACAGTAAAGTGTGTCAATATTAATGTCATGCTGACTTAAAGTGCATTTTGTTGGTTTTGTTGTTGGTCTTGTCTGCAGACCAGCAAGGATGAGGACTGAATTATCATTAAGTACAGTAAAATACTTTGCAACTGTGCCTTAATTTAGTACAGTTAATTGCTATTTTTCTGTAACTTGTTCACTCATCTGAAGATATAAATCAGATGTACTGCTCTTTGTGAGACACATCAATTAATTTACAGTTGCCTGTGTTCATACAGGGAGTGGTGGAAAGTCTAAAGAAGATAAATCCCGCCTTTTTAGAAGATTAGCCCTATCTGGAATGAGCATAAATTATAATTAGAGTAGTAAGATAAATGGACAAATTAAAACTGCCATATGCTGAAATATAGCAACATAAACAAAGAGTTTTGTGCAGGCCGACAGTGCTTTAATTATCTTCGTTTACTGGAAAGTTACTGTTCATTTGTGAGAAACGTTCAATATGCTTTTACTTAGACATTTTGTGGGCTAAATTTAGAGCAATATGTTTCATGCTGGGTTCCTTAATCATAAAGCTCTAGAGTGATTAACACAAAGCAAATAAACGGATACAATATTTTATTTAAGGAATTTTAAATTAATAATTCACATAAAAATGATAACCATTTTTTTTTCGGTGGGGGGTCACTTCAAACCTGTGTGCTTTTGTTCATTCTGAGAAACAAAAAGTCATTTTGGGAAAATATTCCTTTAATGATCCCTTTTTCAACATTTTTGCTCCTGTAACATGATACTCTGCACAACTGTAGATCACCAAATACACCGAATATAGAACCTCATGAAATCAGCACTTATCCCTGAATTTCTCTCCTCATGTTTGTCCATTGAAGACACAATTCTCATCAATACCACTTTTGTTCAAACATATCTCATGAACAATTTTCTTTGTAACATTTATTCATAGCTAAGGAAACAAAACACAGGTGCTGAACAAGGTCATTTAGTGTGGGACCATGGTCACGAAGACTGAGAGTTTGATCCTATTTCTTGCAGCGATCCACTTCTTCGATTGTCCTCTTACACTTTTATAACTGGAATAACAAAAGTTGCTGATGTTGATCTGCTGAGTGAAACAGCATATTTATGCCCTGGAAGATATCTGGTGCATCATTCTGGAAGGAACAAAAAAAAATTAAAGCAGCAGTTTTCTATGGATGGATGGGTATTAAAGAGCATTCTAGGTCAAGGTATGGTAGAGGTTTTGCAAAATGGCTCCTGAATCACGTTCAGACAAATGCATCCATAAATGCAAAGGACTACTGATTTGATTTCTTAGGAAAAAACGTATAATCCAGTAGAATCACATATTTTTGTAAAAGTAAACATAAAAAAAGGATGAAATCCTATCTAAGGGTCAGAAGAAAACGCACGGTAACTTTCATTCTCCAAAAGCACAATCTTTCATTTTTAACTCTTTTATTCTTTTATAGTCCTGCATCCGGAGGAAAGGGACCTTGGTTTAAAGACAATTTGCTGTATCTGCTTTACAACCATATGGTGAGTGAGGAGGCTTATTTTACACTTAATCAGCTATTTGTTGGCATGTGTAATGAATTAAAGCTAACAAACCATCATAGGTTCACACCCCTTGTGATGCTAACTCTATCTGAACACACATTTGTCATGTGAAGGCACCTAATATAGATGTAATACATTCTGGATATAAGTACCCAGTGGGGTTGACATAATTGAAAGCCTCTGTCAAATCCTACATTTCATAAAAAAAGACAAAAAAAAATCTCTCCGGTACTTGGTAATATTAATTATCTCCCATTGCTATATGTCCTAGTTTTATAATTACTGGTCCATTCAAGTGCATTACATGAGCAGGGCCTCCCCACGGATAATGTAGAAGGAAGACAAGGGAAAAAAAAGGAGAGAGAAATTGAATTATTAAATCAATTGTGGGCATGTCGGATCTTCAAGAGCGTTGGGGAGTGATTAACTAAAAGTAGTGACGCGACTAACTTAACTATAGCATGACAGAACCTCAGTAGGTGAAGCTTTGGGAAATTAGATTCATTTTAGTGAATTGGTTTTAGATGATTCAGATGATTGATTGATTGATTCCCTGCCCAAACACCTTTTTTTTTTTTCTTTTTTCTTTTTATATGAAACCGAAAGGTAATGCAAATGTTAGGACAAAACATTCTTAAATAATGTTTTTGGAACATCTTGAAAAAAAAAAAAACATCCAGAACAAACTTTTTCATACAGTAACTTAAGGGGAAAGTTAGCAAAGCGTTTTTAGAACATATTTTTGTTAGCTGGGTATAATCTTTACTTTAAAACAAGAATGCTCCAGTTTTAAAGCAGCTTCCCCAACATTTATCTTGAAGCATGGTACATACTAGTACTGACCTAAGTAAAACCATTTACAGGGCTGTTCTTGTGGTTTTTTATATACTAAAGGTAGCCTAAAAATAATTAGGCTTACTGTCTAAGGATAGAGTTCATTTCTGTATTTATGCAGAAATCTAAAATGACTTCAGTTCATGTGAAGAGTCCATGTTGGCTTGACCCAATGGCTTTTCATTTATTCAAGCCCCTAAAGCAGAGGAAGTAATGTCCCCTACCTTTAAATACTGAACCTATTCTTTTCAAAGGCCTTCCTAATAGGTCTTAACAAAGTGAGGCAGGCAATCAAGGCCCCAGCTGATATAATACAGTGCAAATTCATATTGACCTTTTTGGATTATCATTTAATTACATAATTAACCCATTAATCTACAAGATCTTTATTGCAATGCTCAATTATGGACTACTCCAATATCAATTTCCATTTCCGGATATCATATAGAATTAAACCATCAAAACGACTGAGTTCAAATGGACAAGTACAGTAATTAAAAAAAAATAACATGAATTTCATAATTTATTTGACTGATATATGTCTCTCTCTTGTGATATTGACAGCAGCACTGGAGCTGACCTGAACAAAAGATCATGTTATCCAGGATGATTTGAGATGTTCAGAGCGTCATGAGCTTCAATGGTAACTACAACATTCTGACCTTTTGACCTCAAAAACTTTCAGATGATCATTGTCACTAATTTCATGCAGAACCTTAAATATTTCTTCCTTTCATACCAATTAATTACTGTAGAAACAAATTTCACTCAGAAATTGCTAGTAATATTAACAATTGCAAAGAAACTGCAAAGAACACATTAAAACATTCTAGGAACACATGACATTTTTAAGTAGAAAGACTAAAATATTGTAAAATGTACAGCAACAATCTTTTTTTTTTTTTTACTGTGCATGTTTTTGTAAAATTATGTAACTGTTATAAAATGTATTATTATTATGATTTACTATTGATTATAAACTAGATTTCATTAGTATTATATTATCATTATATATATATATATATATATTATTATTATTATTATGTATTAAATACATAAAATCAAAATAATATATA
>NW_015544316.1:231845-240119 GCF_001515605.1 Sinocyclocheilus anshuiensis | reverse complement strand
TATATATATTCACACTACAGTGTATATGTTGCTAAAATACAGTTTTTGAATCAGCAACTTAAAATTAGTCTTGATCATCTAAAAATCAGCTTTCAGAAACCAGAAGCTACATAAGTATCAGCTTGAGCTCAAAAAGAAACTTTGTTTACTGAGAAAAGATTGTCGATCCTCTCCAGCTGCGAGCACAGTCAGGCTGTGATATCATGGAAACTGCATTTGCCTCATCACATATTATGGTAAGCCAATTTGCACACATTGCAAACTGTTACACGACACAATGCTGATATAATTTGCGTTACGGATGCATCGCATAGATCTCACCAAGGAAGTTGTTGTCGAGTTGAACTTAATGTACCTTTTAATTCCTCAGAAAAACATTTACAAAAGATTGCTTAGACAAAAGATGTTTGGGTGCAGTAAATCAAAGACAAATTAGTCGGTTAGTTTCACACATTTTGCTTCATGCACACTGGAACTCAGTCAGGAACCCCCACTGGTTTTTTCATCATAGTATCAAAACTGTTTTTTTTCTTTTTTTGGATTGTTGACTTTCTTTGCATGCTGTAAGATATGCATGAGAATTAAAACTGGGGTGTTTTCTGATCAAATGTCATGTTGAACAGCCCACAAGCTCTAAAACATATATTTGAGGGAAGCATCATCTAATAAATAAGCTATTTTATGTATTTTTTTCACCACGCCTCCATAATGAAAAACATTACTTTATCTGCTTTTATCCTGCACCAGCAAATGCCACTCCGTTGCCATATTCGCCTCATATCTGTGGATTTTATTAGTTTACAAGGCTAAACTTTCAAAGTTAATTTTTTTTTCATGATACTAGCCATCATGTCTTATCCAACTATATGAATTTTCTGTCCTCCCAGATAATACAACTATGCTCTAAAAATATTTTGCTAACGTTCTCATTTTTGAAAGTTTAAAAAAAAAAATATTGGATATGTGGACGTTAAAGGAACATTGTATTTGATCATTTTTGCAAACATGGAAAAAAAAAAAAAAAAGTTAGACAAATGTCCAGCTAAAATGTTTCAGGGGAAAAAAAACAAACAAAAAAAAATCTTTTAATTTGTTAATTTAATTAATTTGATTACTTAGAGGGGGTCCCGCCCCACGTACTTCATCTTACATTTCATAAGGTGTGTTCGACTTGAAGCTGCGCTGTGTAGACCGATCAGTGTATGACATGAAAGTACCGCGAGAGCTAAAGAGAGCACATGGCTCCGAATGCTTTTGAATGCTCTCGCTGTACTTTGATTTCATACACCGATCGGTCTGCACAGTGACGCTTCAAGCAGAACACACCTACAAACATGATGCAAGGCAACAACTCATGGTGTGATGTAGCCTAATGCAGATATATGTTCCTAACATTCAAGAGATTGCAGAAAAACACCCCTGTATGACATTTTGAGATTTATTTATATCATATGATATAGTTAAGCAATGTCACAAGAGTAACGAGTGCAATATCACATAAGTGCTGTTTTTGTCCCAAATAGCATGAGTGCAAATATGATATTGATTTTATAAAACAGTTCAATACATAATAATAATAAAAAATATTGTGTTATATTAGTGTTGTCTGTTTTATTACCAGTGCAAATATTACCTATTAAAGCCACAACAGAACTGTTGTGTGTCTCTAGGCAACACACAATTTATGAATGAATCCGCACTTTGAACGAATTGGGTGAAGCAATGATTCAATGGCCCATTCATAAAGAGAACCATTTACTTCATTCCTGAATGAATCAGCTTTTTGAACGAATCAAATCAAATGAATGAATCAATTAATTAATCAATCAATGACTTTACTCTCGGTTTTAGTTTCTCATTTATAATATAATTTATTTAACACTAGAACCGCCACGGGGTAAATTTTACCCGTGGCTGTTTTTCAAATGTACATAACAGATTTAAAATAAAACATTCAAGTCTCCCAGTCACTGACTTTTACTAAAATTATGTAATTTACAATCCAATGTTGTTAAAAATTATTTAGATAAAACCAGATCAAAAAACGGGGCATTTATACCTATAAGCACCAGTGGGTCAAATTTACCCACCTATATAATGCATGCATTTTCGCGCTGTCATTTTCTTGCCGCTTATATTTTAACATTGTACATTTCTAGGCAATGCCTTTCACTCACTGAATTAGCGGTTATGGGTTTCATAAAGTCAAAATTACAAAAAAAAAAATGTCGATTTATGGAAGGTAGGTATTAGAAACACTAAATGCCATGAGTGATGGAGAGTCTGATGGTAAGTTATGCGTCCTGGGTCGGCTCAGCATCTGACGGCTCATCTGACAGTGATCCAGATATCAGATTTACATGTTTTAGCCTAACGTTACTCTAATTGTTCAAACTTTGGTTTAATTATTTGATTTTTGTCTTACTATATCGTTTATTGTTCGCTACTGTGTTGCTATTCTAGTCTGGCCGTTTCCTGAAGAAAAAAACCCCGATCTATGATGTAATGAATAAAACCATTTTTTTGATTACCCAAAGTGTAATGGTGTTGTTCTCTTATTCAAATTATAAATGATATAGCTAAACAAATTAATAAATATTTAGGTGAAGCTGTGCGCTTGAATTTTTCATCGCATCATCTTATGCAGTGTGGTGAATTATTATTGCTCATTATTGTCTGTGGGCTGTTTTAGTCATTCATAGCATGGGTTATCTTAATATATTGATTAATGACATTGTATCATACTATTAAACCACCCAAATATTTAGGCTACTACCTTTTTTTTTGTTTAGCTTAGGCTACTGACCGTTATGGATTAGTGTAGCCTGCATTTAAAAAGTCTTGAACATAAAACAACAGGATAAAAATATAGTTGATGACTAGACATAATAATTGCATGACTTTAGACACTTCTTTGTGAAGACAGTAGCATAATACAGTGAAATAATATGTTATTTAGCCATATAAATACAGTTGCCATGTGCGTGGGTAAAATTTACTCGCTGACGCTTTTAGGTATACAGCGACCTCTGGCGGTTCTAGTGTTAAATATAAATAAATAAATAAAAAAACAAAAATCTAAAGTTACTTTTAGTAATACCTATGTAATTATTTTCTCATATAACACAATAATGGCTTTAAATTATGTTTTGTGGGTAATATTTCAGCCAAATTTGATGTGCAATTAATATGTGATTACTTATATTAATTAATTGCGGTTAAAAATGTTAATCGATTGACAGCCTTAAAATTTATGTCTAAAACATAAATGATCAAGAAGAGGGTTTTCGCAGCCATAGAAGAACCATTTTTGACTCCCCAAAAGACAATTTTGTTCTTAGTGTGAGGACCATTTTAATAATTTGAAGAACCATTTTCCACTTTAAAGAACCCTTTTTGGAAACGTTCTCTGGATGTTAAAGGTTCTTCATGGAACCATTAATGCCAATAAAGAACCTTTATTTTTAAGAGTGTATAGTAAAAAAATAAATATACTAAAACGTATTTGAAATTATTTTTTTTCTCATGCAAAGTATACTACAAATACATTTACAACTTGCCGGTGGGTAAATGACTTGTAAGTACATATCATGGGGAAATGGTGTATACCATGTTAATAGGTTAATAGAGCAATCTTTCCACAGCTCTACTGCCCCACTTCTGTGTCTGCTTTTGCCATGGGGGGTGGGAATTTCCAGTTTTCAAGTGACAGCAGCAGTTTACAAACTTCCATCAGTCACACTAAAGGAAGAATGGAAAGATAAAGAGCTAATGCATTGGATTAATTGCTGTAGATTATCTTTTTCTCATAAATAAACAAAATATATAAACAAATAAATATAATATACTATAATAACAAATATAATATATAAATAAATAAAATATTTAAATAATCATATATTTTAAAAAGAATATCATTAATTTCATGAATATCAAGGACTTTTGTCAGGGTTAATCCATTTGACCTAATCATTATGTGCCTATTCATAAAATGTGTGATATTTTACATATTTACATCACAAAGTATAGTGTGAAAATATGTTTATTTAAATTTATAAAACTACTTCACTGCAGTACTCCTTGTAGGCTACTTGTAGGCTACTTATATTAAAACTGCTTACGTAAGGGAAAGTTCACCCAAAAATGGAAATTGTGTCATCATTTAGTTACCCTCAAGTTGCAAACCTATGAGATTATTTCTTCTGTTGAACACAAAGGAAGATATTTTGCAGAATGTTGATAACCAAACAGTTAAATGCGTAATTTTCTTTCAGGTATACCCTTTTTATTATATAGATGTAATATTTTCTTCATTCTATTTATTTTTATTTATTTATTTTCATTTAACTTTTTGATACACAATACCCTGTTGGGGCAACTTAATGGCTGCACTTTGTTCTGCACTATGTTCCACCACTTTAAGACAAATGGATTTGTTGTGTTTTCATATTCAAGAGATTATAAGCTAGATGCAACTTTTTGGGGGTTTGCATCGAATGTTCTTCGACTTTTATGCATGATAAATTTGTTTATGAATAAAGATTGATTTGTTGAAATCAGTTATTTTGAGTTAGATGCCAAAAGCTCTCCTCGTATTCAAATTTGACATTGAAGGGGTGCATACAACATATTTACCCACCGCAACTATAGTTGCCGCACATTCAAATACGATTTTCAAGAAAAAAACAAAAACCTGGGGAAAATAAATGAAGAACATGTTCACATAGGACACTATTAACATGACTATATGCATGAAACCATTCAGAAAAAAAATTGGGCACAAATGGGTTAATATTAAGAAATGTGCATCGTGCACAAATACTCCATATAAAGTTTAGTTATCATTTTATATCAGTAAGTCTCGAGTGATATGTCAGTAAATCTGTTAATTGATTTGAACTATACGTAGTATGAAATAAAAGTATTTTACATATATTACTTTTATACTAAGGTTACTTATAACTCCAAAACAACTACTTCCTTGTTTTGTGACATTCAGACACATGATAATGTCCAGCCATTGCAGTGACAGAATTAGCAATGTTTTGTGGTGCACAGATAAATATCACTATAGCTTTTTTTTTTCAAACATATGTCTGTGCTGTCAATGGCACCACACTCTTCTATCCCTCTCTATCCCTCACCAAAAGATATGGGTGTCTGCCTGTTGCCACAGTCACATCTGGATGCTTGTTGCTATTCACTCTGCCAGGTAATGCTGGCTGCATCGTTTGTCAGCTGCGAGAGATCTTCTATTTCACCACAGCCAAGGTGCAGTATCCGTGATTACTGTCAAAGACCCAGTTTGGCAAATGCTTTCCCTCCACTGGGGGTTTCCACTTACAGCAGGCACTGCGACGCTTTAGAGGACACAGTGTAAAAGCTTTTGAGAGACAAAAGACCCCAGTAAATCTCAATTGTCCCATGGACTGATCCATCCGGGAAACCAGTCACATTATACTTGCCATATGATTACTGTTCCTCATACAATAAATTAATTAATAAATATAAATCTTTAAACATTGAATTAATTTTAAAGTATAATGCCTGTTTCAAGACGATAACTTTTAATTTCATAATTCTTAAAGGGATAGTTCACCCAAAAATCTAAATGTTGTCATTTGCTCAACCTCATGTTGTACCAAACCTGTATGAATTATTTTCTTATGTTAAAGACAAAAATAAAATATTTTAAAAGAATGTTAAAAACTGAAAATTTGCTGCTAGCCATTGACTTCAATTAAAAATAAATAAATACATAAATACCATGGACTTCAATGGCTACAAGACCTGTTCAGTTATCAGCATTCTTCAGAATAACTTATTTTGTCTTCAACAGTAGAAAGAAACATTCTGATCAAATTGAGGGTGAGTAAAGGATGACAGAATTTTCTTTTTTTTGGGTGAACTATCCTTTTAAGACTGCATTAATTCACTGCTAAAGAAATATTTGAAATGTTACAGAATTATTATTATCTATGTACAGAACAATAGAGTAAAATATTTTAAAATATTTAGCTTTATGCCTGGGGAACCTCTTAGCAATTCTCTCTTTTGAATTTTAGCAAAGGTTGTTTTTCTTTTTTCTTTTTTTTTTCGTGACTTAGCCTAAGGCTGAGCAAGACTTTGGATTTGTTCAGTGAATTTACATTTTATGCTGATTTTGGATAAGATGCTGTTACTTTAATTTAAACCTTAACCCTCGCAATGCACACCATAAGGGTGGTTCTTCATCTGTTTAAGAAAAATAACCTGCCTCAAAAGCCTCAAAACTTCACGGATGTGTCTGTTTGCATAAATGCTGAGCAGTATACTTTATGTTGCCAATGCAGCATAACATTTTGTGACTTTTTTTTTTTTTTTGACTGACAGAAAGCATGAAATGCTGATGAGTGGATAATGTTTTATCATTGCTGACAGGATTTTTCATAAACAAAATTATAATAATAGAACATCAGGCACTTGATGTTCGGACACAACTTTCTGTTAAAAATTCTTAGTATTTTATTTGAATATTCTTCTTTTTCTAAAATAAATAAAAGAGATCCACTAGTGTTTCATTCGTGAAGTGTTTTAAAATACGTTTACTTTGAAATTTACTTTAACTGTCTCCCTTTTGAGCACATGAATGTAATCTTCAAAAACTGACTATCACGCGAACCAATAGGCCAATTTCACAACAATCGGAAATTACGTCACTGCTGGGTAAAGTTATTTATGCTACGGGTCTGCTGCTATTCTGCCCTACAAAGGCACACTCGCTAGAGTGTGAAAATTAGAAAAATGACTTTAAAGGTGGCTATTGCATATAGTAATGTGACTGTATTAGTGTTTTTTTTGTTTGTTTTTTTTTGGACCGTAAAAAGCAGAATAAAAGTTAAACATGTGAGTGGATACCGTGGATACCAATTTATTTGCTATGCTCATTAACGTAAAAAAAAAAAAAAATGCTAGACATAACATATTGCTTATATGTTGACTTGTATGAAACAGCCTAACCTCAAAGAACGACTTGTGGATTGAACGCCAGCAAGCAGGAATAATGCTCAGAATGCTTGTGGATTAAACATCTCCGATGACGTTCATCGTCCTGGATTGATTTTATCGGGTTACAAGAAAAGGTAGGATATGGATTTAATTGCGAACTGTTAGTAGGCTACTGATTTTATGATTTATCATGCTAGCCACGGCATTCGAGTCCACACTCGTCCAGCTAGAAGTAAGTTTGAGCATTCCAAACAAAGTGAAAGAGCCGTAACTGGTGTTATACGGTGCTCTGCCTTGGTTGCTCCGGGGCTTTTCAAAGTTACAGTTGAGACGACTCATTGTTTTCTCGGAAAAACAACAAAATTGACTCAAGATACTTATACACATGATAAATGATGTCTTGAATGTCCCAAAAATATCAATAACTATTTTTTGAAACAAATCAAAGTTACGGTCTTTTGCCTTTGCACGGCAGTATCATAATAGTATGATCTTTTCTCAAATATCGCATTCGTTAGGGTTAATAGAATTGTTGCCAGAAACATGTTAATCACTGCAATAATGATCCAGTTCTAGACTTTTTCTTATTTAAATCCATATATGATGTCTTGGTTTCCCCATTCTATTCTGTCGGGATTGCATAATATTCTTGTGAGTTTAGTATGCTTGAAATTATTAGCCTATAACATGTATAAATCTCACGACATTATATCGACATTCAAGCATATTATAACTAACGTCTCAGGTTACTTATGTAACCATGGTTCCCTGAGTAGGGAACGAGACACTGCGTCGCCTCGTTGTGACCCGTGTCTTAAGCATACATTGAAAAAAACACCAACTCGTTGGCTGGCGACAGCCATGACGTCACTACCGGTTCGACTATAGTATAAATAGGCGCCGGGAGCACACATCATTCACTTCTTCGTCTGAAGCTTGCGTCCGCAGCATGGCAAGAAACCTAGAGGACGCAGTGTCTCGTTCCCTACTCAGGGAACCATGGTTACATAAGTAACCTGAGACATTCCCTTTCATGGGAACTTCGAACTGTGTACTCTAGGGGTCGCTATGGGGAACGGTATACCCACGCCATAATGCTGAGGGGAGTGCATGCCAGAACCATGGCGAGCACTAAGTACCAACTCTACCATATTGCTATGGGAGTTGCCCCTGGGACGTTAGACGGCTGTCAGTGACGTTATTCCCTACGGCCAAAGGCCTAGGCTACATACCCCAAAAACTTACCTGTTAGGGCCAGAGCTCCTGGGCCCGGGGTAGAGCTCAAGG
>NW_015544316.1:216252-231604 GCF_001515605.1 Sinocyclocheilus anshuiensis | reverse complement strand
ACGGGTCACGACGAGGCGTTCCCCATAGCGACCCCTAGAGGACGCAGTTCGAAGTTCCCATGAAAGGGAAACACAGATCTCCGTCATTCGCTGGTCAAAAACCTTGTTAACGCCATTTGAGCTTGATTTTCATCAAATGTTAAGTTCAAGTGTCTGATAAAGCCACATACCAACTCTGACGACACAGTGTTTAATTATTATAAAAATATATATATATTTGTTTTATATTTCAGTGCTTAGTAATATGCATACCCCCGAACCCCCCGAAAATGACAGTGCAATAATACATGCATTATATAGGTGGGTAAATTTGACCCGCTGGCGCTTATAGGTATGCCCCGTTTTTTGCTCTGGTTTTATCAAAATTATTTTTAACAACATTGTATTGTAAATTACATAATTTTAGTAAAAAAAAACAGCCACTGGTAAAATTTACCCCGTGGTGGTTCTAGTGTTAAGAAATGTTTCTTGAGCACCAAATCAGCATATCAGAATTATTTCTGAAGGATCATGTGACACTGGAGACTGGAGAAGTGGCTGTCAAAAATACAGCTTTATATCACAGGAAAAAATAACATTTTAAAATAAATCCAAAGAGAAAATAGTTATTTGAAATTGCAATTATATTTCACAATATTTACTCTATTATATATTTTTTTTTTCATTAAATAAATGCAGCCTTGGTGGGCATAAGATACCTTTTTTCAAAAACATAAAATAAAATAAAAACAAACAAACTAACTAAATGAATATAAAAATAAATGCATAGCCTAAATAAATACATCTTACTAACCCCAAACATTTGAACGGTTTACATATATCTTGGAGGAAACAAAAATTCTTCTCTATTTATCTAGTTTAACCCAAGGAATGTGCTGCCCTCCACAGCACTGCTGATGTCTTGCTGGATTACCATATGACAGAGATATTTATATCTTAATGCATTTTCAGGAGGGTGAAGTGCACACACATAATTGAATACTCCTCAGCTATATCATCCATCTAATTGGACGTCTCAAGAGTTGACTTGAACATCTGACATTTTCCCGATTAACACTGTCATTATCTCAGTAAATATACATGCAGATGTCTTTTTTTTTTTTCTCTAAATCTGTGAAACAATAACATCTGTAGATGGTTCATTATTGATTTGGACCAGTTGGTTGTTGGTCTGACCTGTCTTGTGGGAGACTCACTGAAGTGTCTCTTGTAGATTATTCTCTAATCTCATCTCTGACAGGGAATGAGCGGAATAGGCATTTAAACACTGCTTGGCTCAGTAATGTGGGACTGAACAAAAATAGACTTTGCACAATCAAAACGTCTAAAGCTGAAAATTCAAATTGCTTCCTTCAAATCACTTCTCCTTTAAATATCAGTGTGTTACAGTTATTTGCACAGAACTGTTATTTATATAATGTCATTAACTTGAATTAAAGAACTGAAGCTCACAGAGGTTAACTTGCTTAACATTTTAGGTTGTCGTTTGCCTGACATGTTTCGGTAAGTTAATTATAATCAAATTTAATTATACTTGTTAGTGGGATGCTTTTAATGAGTATTATTATAATGTCAGATTAAGTGATTTTATGCAATCTGTTTTTGATTCAGCTTCTCACCAAGACTATATGTTTATATTTTTATTTATATATATATATTGTTTTTGTGCAGCCATTCAAAAAACAATTAAATAATGCAAATATATCTTAAAGGTGTCCTATTATGCCCCTTTTTACAAGATGTAACACTCTCTCTGTTTAAATCTAGATTAAATACACATCTCTTTGGCCAGGCATTCAAATAATTCATCTCATAATCTTGGACTGCAGTTATATCTGATCAAATGTGCATTATTATTCTTTAGCTTGGGTTAAACAAATTAATTTTACTTGGTTGGAACACAGCAGCTACGCTGATTATGTCTCTATTTGTTTCTCTGTTTTTGCCACGGAATTAGGATTTACACAAGCTTCAGTCTGGATCCTGAACACCTGAGAAGATATGATGCAAACCCCTCAGAGGACCTCAGATGATGCCAACCCTGAAACAACATACAGAACTACCACATGTTGCTATAAGTTTGATTGCATCATATAATAATTGCTGTTAATAGTTCATCGTCTGTTTGATTACGTCTTTAATTGATTTTTTTCCGTACATTTCTGCCATATGTACATAAACTGACAGTCACCATTGATAAGCTACTACTAAATATTGTAGAAACTTAATTTTCTGTAAAGTTGCTTTGCAATAATTTGTATCGTAAAAAAGCGCTATACAAATAAATTTGAATTGAATTGAATGTAAAATAAGTCTCTGATGTCCCCAGAGTGTGTATGTGAAGTTTTAGCTCAAAACACCCCACAAATTCAAGTGGTCGACTTCACATTGCTTCCATATGCAATTTTTCACTACCACATTCCTATTTACGATCATTCTGGCATCCTGGCATGTAAAGGCAGCATCAGCCAAAACAATCAGAGACAATGGTAGCTTTAGCAACATTATCCTAACAGAGTACCAAGAAGCTCTTTTGGAAAACAAAATATGACACGTGATATTTACGGTACATTCACACGGAAGGGCGTTGGTGTCAACGCTTGACGGAGGGCGTATCTGAAGCTTGGCACTGACGTGATCGTCATAGTGACAACAGCCAATTGCATTGGACCACAACTGGTTAGCGCCTGAGCGAGGCTATTTGCATAAGGCGATCTGATTGGCTAACGCCTCCGTTGGCGCTTGAAAAGTTGAGAAATTTTCAACTTCTGCCATGAGCAACTCCAGTGACGCGACGCCGATGGACCCACAATTCAGTTCGGCAAGGCATGACGTCACCCATTCAAAGTAAATGTGAAGCGTTAACGCTGACACCCCGTGTGAATGTACCGTTACTTTGTCTGGAGCTGATGTTCACGCACAAAGCGTTGGTATCGATCCCTCTTTCAGAAGCAACCTTTGCACAACTCCAGCGCTGAACTGACCCTCATTTGTGAGGCAGTCCGGCCTAAAATGATTAGCACAAACATATAGGACTTTTCCGGGGGGTTTTTTCCCGAGAAATTTCCTTCAGAAATGAAATTTAACCACCGTGTCCTCAAGGACCTATGGAGACTCCTATGTTCGTTGGTGCATCCCGAAACACAACACTTGTAATGCTTTTATGTCGCTGACATTGTATCTCCAGCAGCTACAGCGAGAAAACAGTAATGGTGGACTGCTGCTTCTCACTCAGGGCTGTGTCTATGGTAATAGGGCAGAGAGCATCACAAATGGGCTGGACTTTCCCCTAGAATGACATCAAAATAGGGAGACATCTGGAACCGCTCGTTTGGAGAGACTGTTTATGATATATTGGGATTCTAAAAAAAAATTAGTGGGTGGATTTTTACCATTATAGGCTGGTTGTTTTCACACACTGCAGCCACACAACTGTGTTCAAATACCTTATAAAAGTGATTTTTGCATACTAGGTCACCTATGTTTCCATAAAAAAAAATGCTTCCTCCAGTTAAAAAACCCATCTATTGTCCTCTCACATCAAAATCCACCAACATTTTTGTTTAGAACTGTTACGGTGATTGCATATTTCTCTCCTGATTCAGATGAGATGACTTTTTCCCTGGAGAAAGCCGTAATATGGATAAAGGACGTGTATTTTAGCCTAAAGCAACTATTTGGAGTTTAAAAAGTCTTAATAATGTATTTGTTTCTTACAAAAACAAGATGTTAATTGATGGAATGGAGGCTTATGGATCACTTGTGGATTATTGTGAAGTTTTTATCAGCTGTTTGGTCTCTCATTGTCGGCACCCATTCACTGCACAATGCAATGTGAGCAAGTGATATAATGTTACATTTCTCCAAATCCAGTCTGACTAAGAAACAAACTCATCTATATCTTAGATGGCCTGAGGGTGAGTAAATTGTCTGCAAATTTTCATTTTTGGGTAAACAATTATTTTAATAAACTAAAATTACATAATACAGTCATGGCCAAAAGTTTTGGCAGTGACATCAATTTTATCACTGTTTTTTGATCCTTACATTAATTGACTAATCATATCAGCAGCACATGTGGACGTGTGAATGAGTACTAGTCAGGTAAAATTACTATTATACTAATTAGATTGTAAGAGCAGACTGATTACTATAAAAGGAGGGAAGAAGCACTGCCAATCATTGTGTTCTTGTTAGCAATGGTTACCTCCAAAGAAACACGTGCAGCCATCATCGCTTTACATCAAAATGGCCTCACATGCAAGGAAATTGCTACAAAGTTTTGTGTTTTGCAAAGTTTGCTGCTTAAGCTGTTGTGGTGTTCATTCACATTGTTTCTAGATTATTGTGTAGAGTGATCAGATGCATTTTAAATAATTGCTAAAAGCTTCATTGGCCAAAAAATGAACTTTCACAAAAAAACAAATTTCACTGTTTTTTGATCCTGACACAGAATGACTAGCTAACATTAATTGATTAATCATATCAGCAACACACGTGAAAGTGTGAATGAGTACTAGTCAGGTCAAATAACTATCATACTAAATAGATTGTAAGAGCAGACTGATTGCTATAAAAGGAGGGAAGAAGTGCTTACAATCATTGTATTCTTGTTAGCAATGTTTACCTCCAAAGAAACACGTGCAGCCATCATCGCTTTACATCAAAATGGCCTCACATGCAAGGAAATTGCTACAAAGAATATTGAACCTGAAATAACCATTTACCGGATCATCAAGAACTTCAAGGAGAGAGGTTCGTCTTCAGTGAAGAAGTCTTCAGGATGTCCCAGAGTGTCCAGCAAGTGCTAGGACCGTCTCCTTCTGAGTCAGCTACGGAATCGGGTTATCAAAATGTCCTGCAAGAGCCACTTCTTCCAACGATCCATGAGCAATTTGGTGATGATCCGTGCATTTTCCAGCATGATTGAGCACCATGTCATGAAGCAAGAGCGATAAGGAAGTGGCTCGAAGATCATTACATTTAAATTTTGGATCCATGGCCAGGCAACTCCCCGGATCTCAATCCCATAGAGAACATGTGGTCAGTCCTCAAAAGGCGAGTGGACAAGCAGAAGCCCAGAAATTGTGATCAACTCCGAGAACTAATAAGGCAAGAATGGATCGCCATCAATCAGGATTTAGCCCAGAAGCTATATCCAGCATGCCAGAGCGAATTGCAGAGGTTATGAAGAACAAGGGTCAACGATGTAAATATTGACTAATTATATATATATATATTTTTTTTTTTTGCCAATAAAAGCCTTTAAAATGTATTATATGCTTATCGTTGTTTTTTCAGTATACCATAGAAACATGTGGAAAAATAATCTACAAATACTGAAGCAGCAAACTTTGCAAAACACAAAATATATGTCACACCAAAACTTTTGGACATGACTGTATTATTACACTTGTCATAAGTGTAATTTCTTTATATCACATTCCTTTGCATCACAGGTTGAAAAGCTGTTGCTACCTGGACCAGATGTGTTGCTGACATGCTGAGTATCTGTTGACAATAAATGACTTTGAACACATGCTCTTTTGTTTCAACATTGGCCTGTTCAATCTGCCACTGATTAAATGATCTGTTTCAGTTACTTTAAAATCCTCTGTACAGTACAATCTAATACACTGTAAATTAAACGAATGAAACTGCTTATTGTTAGCCGAATGGGACATATTGCTAATGAAGTGTAACGCCTGATGAGTAGCGCTCACTTCACAGTTATAGGTTACTGGGATTATTTGACCAGGAATCAGAAGACAGGGGTTGACTCCCTAGAGCAAAGGCAGTAAAAATAACAGTAGGAAAGCAGTAAAATGTAAATAACTACTCGAACTACAGGATGCTGGTAATCAACGAAAAAGGTAAGTGTGTTGTTCTGATTTTTCAGTGTTTTTTTTTTTTTTAAATGAGCCGGTTGAAATTGAAGTGATGTTAGAAAACAAACAAAACTCAAATAAACAACAATAACACACAATATTTCAAAACTATAGTAGGCACAAAAATAACAAGATATTAGAGAATCGAAACCAGTTCAGAATTTCAAAATCAGTTTCCAGATTTGGGGGCCGTAGCTGGGCTATGCGGGGCAGGTTGAACCTGTGGACCCTATATGAAATTGTGTAAATAGTCTAGCACAAATAAATAAATAGAACAAAGATACAAATTAAGCAATGCTTTATTTTTATTTATTTTATTTATTTATTTATTTCAGTTTTGTCTGTGTTCAGATACAGAAATTGAATAAACAAATGTAAAATAGTATTGCAAAGTCTTCGCTGTATAAATTAAATATAGACTAATTCTTGTTAAAGCTACAAAAGAGCACTGGATGATTTTATCTCTATTTTTTTTGTTAGATTAACCTTAAGGACACCGACAGCAGCTAGTAAATTAAATGAGGTCAGTTTAAGACACAATTCATGGATCCAATGTAATGACACACATCATTCTCAACTGTTTACGTTTACTTATTAAGTCATAACCAACATTTTTCGGGGATACTCATCAAGACAGATATTTTGGCGTAATTTTGTACGTATTTGTCCGTTCAAGCGCAAGAAGACGCAAAAGAGAACCCAAGCCAGTATTCACGTGCTGATCTCTGTGCATAGTGCAAACAGAGAGCAGCGTCTCTGACAACATGCGAGCCCAGAACTGAGCTATTCCCCGCTTTTGAACAGACAAATACACCTTGCCAATTTGAACATTCAAGCGACTCCAAACCATCCAAGTGCAAACAACAAGACAAAATAACCCAACTCAGTGCCTGCACACTGTGTTCTGCGCACACAACGTGCAGACAGAGAGCCGCTTCTCAGCCCGCAAACACCGAACCAAGCTCCCTCATGCTTCTTGAGCCTGAATGCCTCAAAGTCACCTGAATGCCCAAACTGGCAAGGTTTAAAAACACGTGCAAATGATAAACTATAGTGACAATGCGCAGCAGTGACTAATCCCGTTAAAATCAATGGGGGCCCCCTGATGGCCGTGGGCCCCCATAAACATCACCACCTTTCTCCCCACTAGCGACAACCCTGTTTCCAGGTATGAAACGATGGGATGGCTCGCCAGTCCAAACCAGGGATAAGAATCCACAGCCAGGACATGATTCAGGATCACAGAAGAAATTTTCCAGACATTCAAAGAAGAGAAAACAAACCATACAAAGAAAAAAATGGCCTTGAAAAAACAAAGCCAAAACAATCATCAGTAATATCATATTTTAATAAATAATACATATTTTAAACATTTAAACATGACTATATACACTCACAGATCACATTAAAACACAAATAGAGCATTTTTCAACACATTTTTTACATTACTCATCACTCTTTCAAATTTCATTTTCACATTACTCTTTCAATAATAACATCCAACATTCAAATTAACTAAATACATTTCTTATAAATAAGAAATGTATAAAAGAGAAAAAGAAATAAGTCTTCCTCCAAAGTATTGATTAGGCTCTATTTCATCGGCTTTCCGTCACATCTCGTTCAGCACTGTTGTTAATCGTCCTTCTCAACCCGGTGAATTTATAAGAGTAAATATCTTATAAAGTTCCCTATCTGTTAACAATCCTTCACTGAATCATTACGTTTTTTTTTTTAGTTTTTTTTTAGATAAATCCGATCAACTGCACTTTCTCTCAATTGCATTTTTTCTCTCTTCTTCCTGTTCATACGCTCGTCTCTTCTCGAACTTATACTTTACTTTTTGTTCAGTAGGGAGTGGAACTAACTTTTCCCCTATCCAGTTAGAAATCACTTCAGAAACTTTTTCCAGTGTGTTAATGATTTATAATAATATAAATACATTTTGCTTTGTTCTTTTCAGTCTATTAGTTTACAGCGATAAAAATAAAATAATACTACCTATAAATATTAGTGACCTGGGTTACAGCAGTATCATAGGAACTCTGTAAAAAAATAACAATAACAAATCAAGTCACCTTTATTTATATAGCGCTTTATACAATCCAGATTGTGTCAAAGCAGATTTACAGTGTTAAACAAGAAAATAGTGTGTCGATAATGCAGGAGGACAATACTAAACAGTCAATTTTTCAGTTAAAGTCAGTTCATTGATGATTTAGTCATGTCATAATCTAGATCAGTTCAGTTCTCTTCAAATAGTGTCTGTGCAATCAAGCCGTCAATAATTAAGTGTCCCCAACTAAGCAAGCCAAAGGCAACAATGGCAAGGAACCAAAACTCCATCGGTGACAGAAATGTAGAAAAAAAAAATCCTTGGGAGAAACCAGGCTCAGTCAGGGGGCCTGTTCTCCTCTGGCCAAACGTAACCAGCATGCTGTGGTTTAATTCCAGTCTGCAACACAAGTCAGATTGTGCAGAGGACTTGTCTGGTTCTGTTCGCCTTGTGCCAATGGCCGTCTAGTTGACGAGGTCTTCACAGGGTATCTGTCTTTAGGGCTGACCTTGTTGACATGGTCTCCGCTGACATTCAATGCTGTAGAGGTCATCTCTACTGTAGGTGCTGATCTACCATCTGCTCTGGATACAGACTGGATCTGGGTGGCTGCAGTGAGCATCTGATCTGGATATGGACTAGATCTGGGTGGCTACGGTGACCTCGGAATAAGAATGAAACAGACTAATATTCTTAGATGCCATTCTTTTTACAATGTAGCAAGTACATCGGGAGTTATGGGAAGTGTTCCCGGTTCCGGTTGACCTAATTAATGCAGTCTAACAATCATTTAACATATTTGATTTATAGAAATGTGATAGTATGTTACATTTATGCCAGGTTAAAGAGATGGGTCTTTAATCTAGATTTAAATTGACAGAGTGTGTCTGCCTCCCGAACAACGCTAGGTAGATTGTTCCAGAGTTTGAGCGCTAAATAGGAAAAGGATCTGCCGTGAAGGACTATAATGCGATAAGAGCTCGCTCAAGCACTGAGGAGCTAAACCATTCAGGGCTTTATAAGTAATTAGTAAGATTTTAATATGTATACGGTGCTTAATAGGGAGCCAGTGCAGTGTTGACAGAACCGGGCTAATATGGTCGTAATTCCTGAATCTAGTAAGAACTCTAGCTGCTGCATTTTGAACCAGCTGGAGTTTGTTTATTAAGCTCGCAGAACAATCACCCAAATAGAGCATTAAAATAATCTATGCTTGAGGCCATGAACGCATGAATTAACGTTTCTGCATTTGACATTGAAAGCATATATATATTTAAGGTGGAACAATGTGGTTTTACAAGTGCTAGAAACATGGCTTTCAAAGGAAAGATTGCTATCAAATAGCACAGATTCCTAACTGATGACGAAGAATTGACAGAGCAGCCATCAAGTGTTCCAGTGTTCTAGGTTATTACATGCAGAGGTTTTTGGTTTGATAATTCAGACCTCTGTTTTTTTATTTGTTTGTTTGTTTTTTTAGCAGATTCTTTTTTTTTTTCAGAATTTAGCAGTAGGAAGTTACTAGTCATCCAGTTTTTTATATCAACTATGCATCCTGCTAGTTTTGTAAAATGGTATGTTTTGTCAGGCCGCAAAGAAATATAGAGGTGAGTATCATCAGCATAACAAGGAAAGCTAAAACCATGTACACAACATAAGACTAGATAAAGATCTGAGATAGAATTTAGCTCTACTACAGAATTTCAATGCCATTCACATCAGTTTCCTGTGATAGTATTCAATCTAAAGTATGATTACGACAATGAGTTGGTCTTGACACGTGACCAGACAGACCAATACAGTGCGTCCAAAATATAAAGCAAAAGCTGGTTGTAAAATAATGTGACCGCTTTGGTAAAGCCAAGGTTCTCATTCTAAAGATGTCAAATACTGCTTGGCCAAGGGCCCTATGTGTCACTATTTAGACATCAGTGCCTTCATCACCTTTATAGTAACTTGGCCTGTAGGTTCTTTCACCTGTGCTTAATATTTAAATGCGTTAAATTAAATGTGGAATAGAAAATAACTTAATTCAGAAATAAACATAAAATAAATGAATAAATAAGCATGAAAATAAATAAAAATAGCATAGACATTTTCAACATTGTCAGGATCAGTGTTGTTCTAGTATCATAGATACACAATTATAATTGTTTTAATATTTTGATTTAGATTTTGTTAGATTAAAAAATGTTGTCATTATTATCATTATTTTAAACATCTCTGTAGTTTTTATTTATGTATTTATTTAGCTAATTTTGTTAATTAACAAAATATTAATTTATGTTAATTTAGTTATATTTTTTTATATTTATTTTTTATATTTTATTTTAAGTAATAGTTGATAATAGTCGTATAAGTTCTAGTCATCTATAATAACCCTGATCAGGATATTGTGAGAGATTATATTAGATTATAATAATTTTGTCCAGCACTTTGTGTTTCTTTTATTGACACCAAATGTTTCTTGTTCATAGCAATGGGAGAACCAAAAACAAATTTGTGTAGACTTTGATCTGAATTTCTTTCAGATATTGAAGTTATTTGCTGGAGGAAATATAGTTTAACAAAATTAAAACACTTTTTTTTTTTTGCGACATGTATTTCTTCATGTCAGCCAATTGTGGTTCACCAAGGCTGAACGAAACCGACCAATCTCTTCAGTCTTGTGCCTTACACTGTCATTGGTAATTGGATTGCAATTGGAAGCTTTGCTAATCGCTTAATTGTGTGTAGAAGCTTTATTGAGATGTGAGTCTGGAACATTTAAACTTGAAAGCAAAATTATCTAGTCTATCTTTGAGTGTTGTGTTACACACAAAGCAAAACTGATGTAGTTTGCAATTCCTTCAAGGAGAAGAGACTCATTTTAGGCCTATACATCTTCTAGTATACATGCATTTCAAGGTACACAAGTGTAATTAATGTTAGCCTACTTACCTTCACACAAATTTAAGACAAAGTGTCCTATATACCTTCCAGATACTACCCTCAAAATTAAAACACCTAATACCCATGAGAATGCCTTATGAATTATCTTTGTTTAAAAATGAATGAAAATAATTTTTCCCCTTTTTGTTTAAAACTCTAATTTCCATTGAGTTTCCTTCAGTGTTTCCTCAACAGGGTGTTTATAACCAACTGAAATCCCCTGTTGTATAGAGCTATTAAAATGCAGTCAAGAGTTTGCTATATATTATATTATTATTCCTAGCAGGTTTTCACAGCACTTAATCTAACTTTAGAGGAAGAAAAGGAAGTAAGTAAAAGGAGGGGGAAAAAATGAAAAACTCCCACTAAACTTCATCACGATCACGTCAACTTGCAGCCAGACAATGAAGCTAGATTACACAATTCTATGAGCAAGCAAAACATGGAAAGCTTTCGTTCCTACCATGCATAATGTTTCTATTAATCTTTAAAATGAGCTCTTTTATGTTATCATATGGCCAAGAGCCAGTCATATAATATTTTTTTTGTACCCAGAACCAATTTGTAATGCACTGGCATTACCTATAGGGGGTTACTCTAGTTTTTTTCTTTAGCTGTAGGTATGTTAGACATGTATCATGTTGTCTTTTGTAACAAAGCAGCAGTTGTCTTTAAAGAACAATGATGGTTGCTGGATGCTGCGAATGGCTTTAGAACCGTTTCCTCCACACTTGTTAGTGAGGGACATTAGACGTGAGAATTGCTGATTTATCACAAAAAGTGGGTGGGGGCAATAAGAGCAGATTATTATGGCATTTGAAAAGAAGAGTGAATTGGAAATGAGGTGACAAGGATTTACAATGTTTAAGTGTTGGCCCTGAAAAGTGCTCCAGCAAATCAGTGGAAGGTTTTTGAGAGGGAATTAGAACAGTTTGAATCGCTCATGCAAGTTCTTCTTGCCATCCCTCTGTTTAACTTGTTTTATGTGTGTGTGTATATAATGTTTGTTTGTGCATGCTCTACCTGTTAACAAGCAATATTTGCATTGCATATGTAAATATATTTTTGTGCATCGTGCATTGGCCGTGCATAAAACCTGTGTGCGAATATTGAAATTTGTTTCCAACATTTCGGTTATAATTAGGATCTACTAAGCAAAATCACTATCCTGGTGGCTGTAGAAACATGGGATTCTGTTCCTGCTTACAAGCTGAGAAAATTCAAGTATGGCAGGATGTGTGCTGTGTAAGTAGCTGCACAATTTCATATTTCTCTATTATGTCATGAGAAAGAGAGGCAGTTTTTACGTTTTTGTGTGTGTGTTTGTGTGTGTGCTAATGCAACAAAATGCATAGCAAATTAGGTGTTACGTGATGCTTTTTTCAGTGTATTTTATCAATCTTGTTCTTTTTCATGTTTTTTTTTTTTTTTTTTTTTTTTTTTTTTTTTTTTAAGTTAGCATTTCTGTAAATGTTCCAGTATTGGTCAGGTGTTAAAACAACCATAAAAAACACACAAAAAATGACAAACATTAGGAGAAAGAAAGAAAATAATAATTACGTGCAACAAAATTAAACAAATTTGGCATTATTATTGTCATAGTGACTAAAATTGTGTGCTATAGCTCGATCTGGGTTCTCCATGTAGTCAGTCTGTAAAATGTCTGTAAAGGTGTTTGTGTTTCAGCTGATTTTGAGAATAGCACTCTCGGCTTTACTTGCATGCTCTTTGGCAAGAGCACATGTTTAGAGACTATGAGGATATGTTTGCAGAGAGTGATAAATGGCTGTACAGGAGAAGTTTGCAGAAAGCCCTTGTAACCCAGATATGGACAAGCTTTGGGCATGTATTATGCTAATTACTTACTGTAAGTGTGTCTTTGCTTATTTATAATGATCCATTTGTATCAACATGAGAATGATAGTGAAAACAAGTTTATGCGTGGAGGCCCCTGTAGTGAATCTGGCAGACTTTTTGCCTGAGATCTTTTTTCATGCACAAAAGAAAGAACATTTATATGCAATTATTAAGCAATGAAACTTGAGTCTTTGAAATTAGACTTTAATGTAATGCAACTTAAAGTATTCAATTCATTGCTGACCTTGAATTTATAAATGCTATATTCACCACTGCAGGCTGTTGGAAATAAAGATACACACTTAGAAAGTCTTCAGTGAAACCTAGTGAAACCTAAACTCTGCAAATTTGATAACCTCACAGGAGATTATACCTCAAGGAGGTATTGCTTATGTGATTTGAGCTCTCATTGTTATCGATTGTTTCACTGGTTTGTAAACTCTAAGCCTTGAAATGTTTTGTCCTGTACAGTATGGCCTTTCTGAAGATAACCGAGTTACCGTTTCAGACTTTCAAATTCACACATTCCCATTGAGCCGGTTGTTACCCTTAAACGCTTTAAAAGTCGTCACATTGCTCCAAGGACAAACGTTGAAATAAGAAACTCAATCCATAGAGTGAGGTGCCCCTTCAATCAATTTCTGTGATTTAAATAGACTCACGCCTGAAGTTCTCCCGTACGAAGGTGCCCGGGGATTTTTTATTTTAATTTTTTTGTCTCAGAACCCACAAGAACATTTTCTTGCACCAGTAGGACGATACGCATTCAGTTTGAGGAGTGCTCAGAGCAAATGCCCCTTTATAGCTGAAGAGTTTCCACGAGGAAATGGACTAATAACCTGGTGTACGTGTGTGCAATACATAATTTAGCAACATGGTTTTCTTTCTGAACACTGGAGGAGCTGACCCAGTTTTTTGGTACTTCGTAAAAGTAAGTGAAGATCGTGCGTCCTTATCACTGTTCTTTTAACCAAGGATAAGCTCTTTATGCATCATCCATGTTCATTAACACAAACAGTAACGAGATGTCAGTTCAGCTCTGTTATCTTCTGAACTAGACGATTTGTTAATTATTCTGTGCATGTCATATTAAAGTACTTTATTACAGTGTATCACACTGACTGGCTGGGTTTACAAGCGGCACGTGTAAATTTGAACTGTGCAAAGTGCTCTTCTACTTGTTTCCATTATGTCCAGGAGCTAGAATCTATGAAAAGCAGTTTAAAATTACAAATGATGGGCCGATCACTATGCATTTGTCTTCTGGGAAAGGTGATTTCCATTCTCTTTAGTAATTTTCCATTTTAAGGCCTCAATGTTAGGTATAATTTACCATGATATTGATGCTTGGGCTTTATGCCGAATTGTTCTGTCCTGTTGGAAAAAAAAGAGAAAAAAACCCGTGTAATTGCACACTGAAATGAGAACTCTTACTTTTCAAATTGTCTTTCACTCTGCTATACTGTGGTAGATTAAGCCTATAGAACATGTTTGCATTTAATTATGAATCTCTTAATGCTTTAAGAGATTCATAATTAAATGCCACCGCTTTATTGGCTCTTCATTACCAGTGAGACAAAACTCAATTTTCTTGTAACGCTCATTAACATATGCTTTTACTAATGTTATGAGTTACAGGGTGATGAGCTTTTAAATACAAATTTGTTCCTCTGTGATAGAGAAAAGCAATTCTACACACTAAGAAAGTGATTTTAAATGGCACCAGAAAAGAAAGAAAGAAAAGGAGCCAGGTGAAGTGGTATACAATCTTAGTAAATCAATATTTACTACTATTTACTTGTGTCACTTGTATAAATTTTGTGGAACACAGGAGGAGAATTTCTGAAGACGAATGATGCATTGCTTTAGAAAACTTTTGCATTCTACAAGAAACTTAGCATTCTCTTGCAAAAGTATTGCATTCCCTTGATAAACTCTGCATTCGCTCATCAGTAATGGAAACTTTATTTCAATGCTTTTGCAAGCAAACGTAAAGTTCTATGGCAACACTATCAATGGCAAAGTTCACATGCTCGCAGAACTCGTAATTACAACTTGTAAGCTCAGAATGTTCTTAGAGCTACGACTTGGACCACATGATGGCTGTACTACCTGACCGCCGCCAGATTCAATTAGGTGCTACCTCCAAGTCCGAGGATGTGGACAGCTCTGAGTAGAGCGTCACGTGTTGTCATCTTGGAATTACTGTAATTACGACTCGACATGAACGCAGCTATATTTTTTCCTCCCATCTACACCCCCCACTGTTTTCTTAGGGGCTCTGTAGTCATCTAACATGCACTTAAAGTTAAAGTAATAATATAAAATAATGATTTAATCGAATAACTCTTAAAGGTCCCCCAAGGCTGAATTTCGGGAAAGAGACTTCAGATACAGTACTAGGGACCACTTAGGCCTATATAAAAGCATCTAAAATGCAGCATGTCATGGGACCTTTAAATGTAATCTTTAGCAAATCTCAGTGAATATACATTGTTCATGCTGCACAATATAATGTTTTGATGCCTAAATCTACTTGTCACATTTTAAATGATTCATGTTAGTTTAGGTTTTTACTTTTCAATTCACTTTTAGTCAGATTTATACAATGCACCAGTTG
>NW_015544316.1:202990-216009 GCF_001515605.1 Sinocyclocheilus anshuiensis | reverse complement strand
TATGTATATGTGTATGTGTGTGTGTGTGTGTGTGTGTGTGTGTGTCAACTACTGTATACTTTATTTAGTCATTTGAACCCCTACTAAGAACTCATATTCAGTCTGCCATACAGTTCTTAAATGAAAAGAAAAATGACACAAAATAAGTCTTCTTTTCTCTGTCACAAACTTGTCGATTTGATACATGTGTTATGCTTGAAATAATATTTTTGGAGTTGTACTTTTAGGAACGAAACCTGGGATATCCTGAGTAAACAGTAAATTAACTTTTCCACGACATACTAATTTATTGAGATGCACCTGTATGTGCCTCTAAATACATTTCTGCAGCACCGTTATTACATACCTTACTGCACGTTTCGCTGAAGTTTCAAAGTGA
Source organism: Sinocyclocheilus anshuiensis (assembly GCF_001515605.1). Taxonomy (NCBI): domain Eukaryota; kingdom Metazoa; phylum Chordata; class Actinopteri; order Cypriniformes; family Cyprinidae; genus Sinocyclocheilus; species Sinocyclocheilus anshuiensis. Next base: position 215,630 of record NW_015544316.1, on the reverse strand, counting down.
GACGTCCAGTGAGTGGAGCTAAAATGCAGGTTCAATGCATGACCCTGGCACGTATTTGTTACGTTGATATAGGAACGTATTGCTGTGTTTGTATTACGTTGCTTCAGGTATGTATTGTGGCGGTTCATAATTCAAATATTCGAGAAATGTCGCTAAAAGTTAATACTCTACGGTGTTGGAAATATCCCCTACACCAAACCTAAACCTACCCGATAGTGTTAACAGATGCAAAAGTGATGTAAAAATGCATTTGCTGATGCAGCCGGGCTATTTTAACTTTCACATGCGGATTTGAGCTGTTTGAACTGTTGTTTCACGGGGTTCGTACCAGAGCACTTCACCACTTAAGTGCAACGCCTTATCGTGTGAGCTACCGAGTAAACCTATTGAATTAGAAAACCCATGCATATGAAGCTGTATATGTGTCGACAACGTTCAAATGCATCAGTTTTCAAATCTTGCAGCATGTTAAAATGGTTTTGAATTCATAACATAATATTCCTCAAGTAATTATGCAAAAATTAGGCTTTATTAATCGAAACTGTGGACCTGCAAATCATACTGTGTGTAAAGGAATAAAAGTTGTGGGAGTTTTACTGCCTCTAGTGTTTATTTCAACTGGAAACTGCAGCGATTTGTATGTATAGTTTTTTTTTTTTTTTTTAGTTTCGCAGATATGTAAGTAGAGGCACTCATTTTCAATGAGCCTATAGGTTGTTACGTTTGATCCATGTGAGGGACGATGAAACATTCAGAATTTACAATTGTAAAAACTGCATTTCATATACATTTGCATCTGGAATGAACATCAGGAGTCCGGGTGTACGGCTGAAAAAAATAAAAAATAAAATAAAAATATATATGACTGGATTTCTACACGTCAATATCTTTAGTAACTTTATGATATAAACTATGAATTATGTTTTTGGCTGTAGCAGAGGTCCACTGACAATTGATTTCAGTTCAGGTGACTAAAGATTCATGTTTTAATAAACATTCATAAACATAGTATACAAACAATTCTTAGGTAAACCAATGTTTTTATTGATGCTTTTTCAGTAATGTATTATTTCTATATTTAATTGCATACAATTTAAAGGTAAAGTATAATTTTTATTCTATGTTATTGATTGATTTATTTATTGGCCAAAATAAACATAATTAAGTTGTTAGCATTCCAATGCCTGAAAATGCCTAATTAATTTTGGAGTCATAATGACATTATTTTGTGATACTATTTGAAAAAAAATAAAGCTTTTAGTCATTTTTTCCATCATTTGCTTTCTGCAGGTTTGTCTGGAGCCCACATCCAACCAGTCTTTCTCACTTGCACCCAATATGAAAAAGGCAATCTCTGCCACCTCTTCATGGGGTTTGATAATGTTTTGACTGATAATTTGTGATATGATGGTCATATGCAGGGGAGGTCATGGTGTGCAGGAAAGTCATCCATCTGGTTTGGGTGACTGAACTTTAGTTGACTCACTGTCACTTGGACGAAACACTTAGGCACTGAACTTTTCCACCATTAGCTCTGAGATAGGTTGCTATGGAAACTGAACTGACATGTAACTGGTAATAATACTGCATAAAGGAAAGAGTGAGAGAGAAAGAGAAAGAGAAGTTATCACTTTTTACTCTGCTAGAGGTCAGCAGCCAATCAGATTTGCAATGTGAGGTTGAGTCACTCCAATATACTCTTAAAAAACTCTAAATTAGAAGAATTGCTAATGATTTGACTGTTGTTACCAGGAGAGAGAGAAAAAAAAAGGATAAAATGAAATCTAGTATGAATTTGCATTTATTTTTTAGCAGAAAATAGTAATGAGTGCACTCGACTTGCTTGTTTGACTGAGGAGAATCCCTCATGTTGCATTGTAAAGTTTTCAGACCTAAAAAGTCAATATCATGACAGTTTTTGTATATATATATATATGTATATATATACCACTGATGGAGTTATATTGCATCATTCACCATTAACTTTGAGGCCACGCCCTTCCCTCTGTCAAAAAAAACAGACGTGTTATTATGCTGGGACGGTAGATAAGCAGAAGCATGTATGTGACAAAATATCTTATATGGTCTTTAAAAATGACACAGCGGATGAGAATAAAACTATATTTGGAAATGTATATGGATATCTTATGCACACCTGCTCTTATTTACTGTAGGAAAATACTTGACACTGGAAATGTAGAATACAATGATAGAAGGACATCAAGGGAAAGAAACCTAGAACTGATGCCATTCTTAATACATAATGAATATTCTGTGGCACTCAGTCAGAGAGGTAGATTTCCTTCTGTGCAAACAATTCCTAATTGCTGCCCAATGATTAAACCAAGATTTCACAGATAAAGGTGATGCTAACTGTACATCAAGCGCAAGATTTATGGCTGCCTCACTGTGCAAAGACTGAAGAGGAGCAATTACTGCGATCCTGCACAATGTGTTTGCCTACCATCTCCAAATTTGCATAGAAAAGGGTTTATGAATGTCAGAGCTAGCATGCCTTCAAAAAGTTCATAAAAGTTAAGTTTGAGAAAGAATATTCACATGTATTTCAAGTATAAATCACACCAGACTGTGATGTTGGATGAGAAATACATTGTGGGAGGAAAAAAGTGAAATTAAATTATTTCCACACACAAAGCTATCATATGGCTTCAGAATCATAGGGACTTGTTTTATGCTGCTTTTATGGTGCTTTTTGTAATTTTAGAGCTTGACAGCCCCATCCTCATTAACTTTTAAGAAAATGTATTCAGTATACTCTTCAAAAACATTTTGTGGTTCACACAAGAGAAAAAAAACATCATGCCTCATTCTGCGTTTTAATGTTTAAATTATTTTATTTTAAAATTAATTAATTAATTAATTAATTTTGTATTTATTTTATTAATGAGCATGTGCTGAAATGTTACTCAAATATTGCTGCCATATGATATTAAATTATTTTCCACATGCAAAGTAAGTGTTTCACTTCAGAAGACGTAGAATAAATAATATGGACTTCTTTTATGCTTCTTTTATGGTGTTTGTTTGTCATTTTAGAGCTCGACAGCCCCATCCTTATTAATTTTTACTATACGGAACAAAAGTATTCAGGATACTCTTTAAAAATTAACCTTTTGTGATTCATGGTAAAAAACGAACAAACACAGGTATGGACTGACATGAATGCGAGTAAATAGTGGTAGAACTTTTTTTTTTTTTTTTTACTATTATTTTAATATTTCTACATACAACTTAAGTTTCACAACAGGCTGCAACTTCATGAAACATTTGCAGGTTTCATCATCTCGCTTCCAGCATATTCCTGAGATTCTAGCACTGCCCAAGGTAGCAGGCATCGCCACACATACCGTGCCCTATATCAAGTGTTTTCTCAAGGTTTTTTTGTTTTTTTTATAGCATCGGGGCATCGTTGGCCTCGGGATGACACACATTCATTGATCTTTCACGGTTAGAATAGCATAAATTATTAAACCGCAGTTTACAATTCCCACTTCATTACATTTTTACAACCTACTGAAGGCTTTAAAACATGTCGCAGCATTTTTGGTATGTGTTTCTTCTGCTGCAACCTTGTTTTGGCCAGTGCTGCACTACACGTCCTTTATACCACCAGACGAGTAGTTCTCACAATTAACTTGTCATTTGTAAATGGTATTGAAAGCATTTATTTTAATCTCGCTCCTTGGGGCTTCGGTGACCCATTTCTTCAATTCCCAGATGGTTTTAATTGTCAATCGCAATCCATAAGGGATATTGCAGAGGAAATTGTAATGTTTGCTGAGACCGTTAACATTCCATCTCCATCTTGTACTGCTCAAATTAAGGGAAATGTTTGAGTGTGGCACTCCATATACTGAATTACTTAGCATGAAAAAATAGAATCCTGTTTATTTATTTATTGGATACCACATTAATCTCTTAACTCCACGTTTTTTTATATTACCACACTGAGTAAAATTCATCCATTTATTTTTATATGTAGGATGCTCTGGATAGTTATCAGATGACTTCTTACTGGTTCAAGTAAAATGACTTTGGTGTCTCCCTGCACTGATTGATTGTAAAAGTAATAGCACACCTCTTCACAACAGGCTCGATGGTTTGATTTTTTATTTTTATTTTTTTTAAGATATCATTTATCAACAAAGTTTAATGCATTGGTTTGGGGTTTACAACACAGTGATGTTGCCTTAGCAAAATCTTCTCTAAAATTTGGCTCCAACCTAGAAGATTTTATTTTATCAGTAAAATGTGTTAAAATGGATAGATTGGAATACATTGAATTGCAACTAAACACTTGAAGCTCTGTAAAATACTACAGTACACATATTATCATCTGATTTACAAAGCAACACACTCTGAAATATAGCATATTTATAGCTTTCAAACCAATAAATACAGACATCAGTGAATGTCAGGAAGGACAAGTATCACCTCTGGGTAGGATGTAATGGAGTAAGACATATTTTTGTCAAAATGTTCCATTCTGTCAAATAAACATCTCTTTGATGAATCATGAAGTCTATCATAAGAGGCACAGCATATTACCTTAGATGTCAAATTACCTCTCGCATTTCCAGGCATATTTCTACTAATCTCTCCTTTCAAGGTAGACAGGTATGGAACTGCAGGCTCACAGAAACCTTTTGAGCGATGAGTAATGCAGGACGAAACAATGAAGCATGTCACAGAGATAAAATTATTCAAATATTTGTACCTTGAAACGTGATCCCTAGTAAAAATTAAAGTAATATATTTAAAATACATTTATTTTAAACTAAATATAGTTCAAATCTATTAAAATATTTAATGACATCGCTCAAGACTTATTGATATAACAATTATAATTAAACTTTATTTGGAGTACTACTTGTGCACAATGCACATTTCATAATATTAATCCTAAAATGTGTTTTAATGTCACTATTGACGAGGACTGTATGATCTCTGTATAATAACAGTCTTTAAATGCAATATATTTAAAGTGTAACTAAAGTATACTTGCAATAGTTCCAATTTAGCACAATCAAATTTACTTCAGTATATTGAGTTGGATTTCAGCACTACTTCTTCAAAACTATCTAAAAGAAAACAAAAACAAATTTGTTGTTCCAATTTAGCAGACTTTACGTATACCAGTTTAGTATACTAAAAGCAGGGTAGTTTTATTAAGTACATAAATATATAAATGCATTTGTATTATTTTTAGCATTAAATGTATTTCAGATAGATTTTAGTATATTTATTTTTCACTAGACAGAAAGGTAAAGCGATTTTTTTAAGCCAAACCTGATTGATTTGATGCTGAATACATTTATTATATATTAGGTATGTTCTAATAATAATAATAATAATAATAATATATATATATATATACACAATGGTGGACCAGTATTTGTTGTCTTTTGGGTTTTGGTATAATCCCAGCAAGGCCACAACAAAATTTGTGTTTGTGTTACATATCATGTTTATATATATATATATATATATATATATATATACACAGGGTTTGAAATTAACACCCGCCAACCCGCCAAATGCGGGTAAAAATCAGCTGTGATGGGTAACGCTGTCAAATCACTAGCCAATTTGGCGGGTTACTTTACGTAAGTTATGTTCACTCATTAATTTCTTGGGGAAGTTCATGCAAGCCAAATCTGTGCAGGCTTAGCGCAAATACTGAACTCATAAGACATCATGACATTATTGAGTATATTGCAAAAAACAAACAAAACACACCTACAGAGTGCATGCATACGCGACGTGATGAAGTCTGGTTAGACTAAGTTAGTGCGCGTATGCATTTAGAGTGCCTTCATTCACTGCATGATTTAGCCTATTAATATGCATTAAGAACGATCACATAATTTAAGATAAGGGAGCAGAAAATGTATATATTTATATAAATTCATAGTTAATCAATATCACACAAAGAGTATTATTATAATTGACTGATTAAATGTAAGGATTTGACTCAAAAGATTATGTACACTTTAAGAAAAAAATGGCTTTATAAAGGTAAAAATGCCCATTAAAGGTCAAAATCAATTTAAACTTATTGGAAAATATTTGAAACCAATCACACACACTATATAACATCCACTCAGATCCTGTTCAAGTCGCAGAGTATTGTTTGCGCATATCGCTATGTCTGTGATAGCAACATTACGGAGCCATCCCGAGTTTGCCTAGTTTGTAGTCTTAGTCTGTTTTGCCTGTTTAGTCTAGTCATGGTTTTGGATCTTGCCTGTCTTTGGATTATTATGTGAACTGACCACACAGAATATGAAGAATATCAAAAACTTTAGGAGTCAGCTGTCCACGGTTGTCCTTAAGACCGTTTGCAACGGTCGCTTTGTCACGCCCAGTATAGACAGCCTCAAGCTGTTGGTTTATTTCTTTATTTATTTATTTTTTGGCTAGTAGAAGTTATGAGTGGCCAGTAACTTAAAATGTAGTAGCCATTTGAGTGAAAAAGTTAATTTCAATCCCCGTATATGGATTATTATCTTGCCCTGCTCTGTTTGGACTCTGTTTGACCCTCGCCTGAACTATTGCCTGTGTTTCGGATTACCCACTTGGATTAACCTGTTTGGACATTGTTCATCGGAGATCAACGACGCCTTCCTTTGGATATTCTTTTGTTTTGCCTGAAATGTACCTGTTTGCCACTGTTTGACCCATGCCTGTTTTATGACCACATCTCTGACTAATAAAAGCCTGAAGATGGATCCGCACGTCTCACGTCTCGTTCGCCCCGTTACACTTATACTTTTTGTTTTTTTTGGAACTGCTTAGCTTTTGGCCAAATGTGTAAACTGCAATTTTGCATACAACACAAATATAGTGCTTTAATTATCATTATTATTTTTTTTTTTCTGTATTATTTAGGTCTTCTTTAGGTCTACAATTTTGCATCGTAGGCTATTATCTGTAGCCATTATCTAGCTTTTTTTATTATTTTTTTTTTTAACTGCGATTTTGTTCTGAAAAGCTGTTATGCCTTGGTCTTTTTTTTTTTGTATATTTTCATTTGAGGTAGGCTTAGTAATATGTTTATATGAGACTATGTTATCCTGTAGCGGCCAGCTGATATAGTATTTTGGCTGCATCAGTAAGGATCCACAGCATGCAGTACAGTGAAGTATTCTTCTGTAAATTGTTGATAAAATAGCTTGCCATTGCTTGGTGTGAACCCCGAATCACACATATCAGTTAAAAGATTGAGTGTTACAATCCTGGCCCATTCAGTGTCAGTTATTCATTGTTCTGAATCTTATGCAATATGATTATGTTTAGTGAGCTTATATGCTGAACATGGCTTAAAAGGGTCCTGGTTGCTATTTACAGTATATAAAGTCATGTCAGCATGTCACTCCTCATAGAACAAAATAAATTATTTATATTTGCTTATGAATACATATTCACGAGGATTGCATTACATACTCTGTTGCCAGTTTTGTCTGTATTAACATTTATGAGCTTGCATAGCAATGGTGTGTACAACAAAATGCATAATGAACTAAATAATATTATTCACAATTTCATACCATAGCGCTTTATTGTCAACATATACTCACTTCCAGCTCTTTTATAAAGTGCTAATAAATATTGTACCAAAGCCTCGGTCCCTAATGGTTTGATCAAAGAGCTTTACTTTGCATCAAAAACACCACTCGTCGCAGTTAAACGTGCTTTTAGGCATATCAGGTTTTGCCATCTTTTCTCTTCTCCAGCATTTCTCACAGCACATATTCATTGCATCTCTCTTGAGCCTCCCCGCGCCTCCATTTCAGAGCACATTCTACTGTCAATAACTACACGGGATGATATGTACTCCTCAACCGATTCAATTTCCTCATGCCCTTAGAAGAGTGGTCCTTGCACAAGCAGTGGTGGTGGAAGATGTATGCCCCTGTCGACAGCAAATCTAATCAAGTGCTGTCTTGGGTATATCCTCACTGTGCTTGTTGGCTGTTTGCTAAAACAGCATATGGAGCGTGGTTAAAGAGACCACAGGCGCAGGTCAAATGTAAGTGAGGCTCGTTTCTTGTGGATTATTCAAACAGCACATATTTTAAGTCCTGTTGTGCAACCTGAGGTCTACTATAGTGTTAGTCGAGGTTACCGGCACCCAGGGGCGATTCTAGGATTTTAATTTTAGGGGGGCTCAGCCCCTAATGCGGTTATAATCAAAAAAAAATAATAATAATAATAAAATAATGTTTGACTAACAGGTTAGGGTTGTATACTAAACATATTTCAGTATTACTGTATTTCATAAGTTAGATGGGTATAATATTTGAGTACTGAATAAGCCAAATACAAGTCTTCCTGACCTTGTCATTAGCTCAAGTGTACAAACCTCTTTATATGCTCAAGTACTCTCTGTCACTGTCTTCAATCATTTCTATGCATGACTGTATGATAGTTAATGCCACATGCACTGTAATATGTTTTATATTGAAAGTTAAATTTTCAAATGAAAATAGGAACATTTTATAAAGTATGTAAACTGCACAGATGCAGATATTATAACAATCTATCGATAAACACATACCTTGTCCTCTGTTTCTCGCTCCCACTGCAGTCAGCGGATTGAAGAAAGTTCAGAAAGACGGGGAAGAGCCAAAGTCTGACGCCGTTTTCATATGAAATTTAAAGGGGACTGAGGTGATCATGAATTTGTGTACAGTTTATGGAGCTAATCGCAATTTTTTTAGGGGGGCTGAATATACATTTTTGGGCCTAAAAATGGCCTAGCAACGCCCATGCCTGCACCGAAAACTATCATAATTTACTTTTACATGACCATTTTTTTTAGTATTTAAAAACAAAAAAAACATCTATGTAAATAATTATATGTAATCTATGTAACCATTTAAAACATCTATGTAAACTCCATCTGTCAAAGCAGATACTTTAGATATGGCAGACAGCATTTTCTAGTGTTTTAGGAATAATCATATGTGACCCTGGACCACAAAACCAGACTTAAGTCGCTGGGGTATGTTTGTAGCAATAGCCAAAAATACATTGTATGGGTCAAAATTACTATCCTATTGTAAATATATTAAAACTTAATTTTTGATTAGTAATATGCATTGCTAAGAACTTTATTTGGACAAAACACACACACACACACACACACACACACACACACACACACACAATTTTACTGTTTGCATTTCTAGTACAAACCTTGTCATTAGCTCAAGTGTACAAACCTCTTTATATGCTCAAGTACTCTCTGTCACTGTCTTCAATCATTTCTATGCATGACTGTATGATAGTTAATGCCACATGCACTGTAATATGTTTTATATTGAAAGTTAAATTTTCAAATGAAAATAGGAACATTTTATAAAGTATGTAAACTGCACAGATGCAGATATTATAACAATCTATCGATAAACACATACCTTGTCCTCTGTTTCTCGCTCCCACTGCAGTCAGCGGATTGAAGAAAGTTCAGAAAGACGGGGAAGAGCCAAAGTCTGACGCCGTTTTCATATGAAATTTAAAGGGGACTGAGGTGATCATGAATTTGTGTACAGTTTATGGAGCTAATCGCAATTTTTTTAGGGGGGCTGAATATACATTTTTGGGCCTAAAAATGGCCTAGCAACGCCCATGCCTGCACCGAAAACTATCATAATTTACTTTTACATGACCATTTTTTTTAGTATTTAAAAACAAAAAAAACATCTATGTAAATAATTATATGTAATCTATGTAACCATTTAAAACATCTATGTAAACTCCATCTGTCAAAGCAGATACTTTAGATATGGCAGACAGCATTTTCTAGTGTTTTAGGAATAATCATATGTGACCCTGGACCACAAAACCAGACTTAAGTCGCTGGGGTATGTTTGTAGCAATAGCCAAAAATACATTGTATGGGTCAAAATTACTATCCTATTGTAAATATATTAAAACTTAATTTTTGATTAGTAATATGCATTGCTAAGAACTTTATTTGGACAAATTTAAAGGCGATTTTCTGAATATTTAGATTTTTTTTGCACCCTCAGACTCCAGATTTTCAAATAGTTGTATCTCGGCCAAATATTGTCCTATCCTAACAAACCATATCAATGGAAAGCTTATTTATTCAGCTTTCAGATGATGTTTAAATCTCAATTTCGAAAAATTGACCCTTATGACTGGTTTTGTGGTCCAGGGTCACATATTTATATTTTACTTTTGAAGGGATAAGTTAGTGAACACCAAATTCATTCATGCAGGCTTTTCTGTAAATTTTATGTATTTTTTTCCCCTTCCCCATTTAAAGGTTGTGTGTGAAAATGGTGTGTGGATATTGAATAAAAAAAAAAAATGGAAGACTTATGCGTGGTAAATTTACAATATTTTTTTAGAGATTTGGTTTCAGAAAGATATAGATATATTTATATTTATATTTGCATTTGTATTTAATATTATTTTTGTTTTATATATTTCTTTTTTTTTTTTTTTTTTATTAATTATTTTATTCAGCAAGAATGCATTTGAATTGATAAACATTTTACAGTAAATCCATGTATAATGTTACAGAAAATTTTAATTTCTATTTAACTATGTTCCTTTGAACTTTCTATTCATCATAAAGTCCAGAAAATTGTATGAAACAGCACAACTATTTTCAAAACGAATCATAATAATAAGAAATGTTTATTGAGCAGCACATCAGCATATTAGAATGATTTCTGAAGGATCATGTGACACTGAAGACTAGATTAATTAATGATGCTGAAAATCCAGCTTTGCATCACAGGAATACAGGATTTTTTATATATATATATATTAAAATAGAAAACACTAATTTTCAGTTGTAGCGTTATTGGACAATATTACTGTTTTTACTGTATTTTTGAGCATACAATACTTAATAAAAACTTTCATTTATTTCTTTTATTTATTTATTTATTTATTTTTTTAGTTTCGTGAGTGAAAGTGGCTATAGAGTGTATTTGGACAGATATGTATTAATGTTTTTGCAGTTTTATTTTCAATAGATCATCTTTTTGGACTGGGAAAGTTCTTAGTTCTTTTTTATGTTTATTTCAAAAGACCAAGGAATAGTCTAGTTTGAATTTTTAGACAAACATATTTTCAGCATTTGAGAGCAAGATTGTCAGTTGTGGATATTTTGGGCTTTCGCCATTATGGACCATCCACACCAGCAAAAAGGTTATATGTAGGAACGAAGATCATAGAGCTCTAGATTTGCACATTGATGTCTGCAGGTTCAAAGATTCCTTCTACCCCCAAGGTACAGTTTCTCAATGGACTTTCTCTGATCTTCTTTGGCGTACAAACGAACCCAAACCCTTATGAACCCAAAAAGTTGCAACATCTCAAAACATCCTGCTTGGCAAGGAAATGTAGCCTCATACTAAATACATAAATCAATCAACTTAGCACAAGGCACAAATGACTTAAACAGATCAGACCGAGTTGGCGTTCTTCCTGGACCCTGATGTCCTGTGGCTAGAACAGGTGCATTGTTATGGACAGCTGGATCTTTGAAGTCATGGCCAAATCAAAGCGTGCCACCCTGTTGCCATTTCCACAGCAGTTTCTAGAATTATGGAATGGGGAAATGGACACAATAGATACATGAATCGGTAACACTTTATTTTACGGTGTCCTTGTTACACATTACATGTACTTAGTTATGCATAATTACATGCAAGTAACCCTAAGCCAAACCAAATCCTAACCCTAACCATATAGTAAGTACATGTAGTTAATTAATATTACTCAGTAATTATATGTATAATTACACTGTAGCAAGGACACCTTAAAATAAAGTGTAACCCATTACAAATGAATCTGAAGTCACAGAACACGATTTGTCAGAAATCAAAGTCATATCATGTTTAACAGTTTTCACACTGCTTTTTGAACATCCTACTGCAAGCAATGTGTTTTAAAGATTGATAAAATATATCTTGTAGTTCTTGATATTTACCAGCTATTGCATGCATTCGTGATATTTAATCTGAATGAGAAAACCAGATCCAACAAAAACTAATATCACCCTTCAATAACCCACTGACAGAAGATGCTCGATAAAAACACTTGTCATCTACATTTATTCTCACTCCCTGCATGTTCACCTCACATTGGTGCATTTTACTTAACACTTCTTCTTTAAACACAGCCATTGGGATTGACCCATGACATTTTTACCATGAGCAGCAGTCTGACATGTCATCTTTATAAATCGTGCGATCAATGACAAAGATTGGTATGAGGATCAATAGCAGTTCAGGCTCTGGTTGTGCCAGCAGATCACATGGAGAGCTCATGCTATGGTCGTCATGCCCTTGTTGTCAATAAAGTATAGAGCAGAAATGCTTTGTGAAATCCACGTAGACGTTCTCTTCAAGGTTTGCTATGTAATGTTTTATAACGAAAGCTATCACACTTTTGACAAATGTTTAAAATGATATACAGTCACATTATTATTTCAGGTGAAGTTCTGTTTGTATTTCCCTGTCTTTTGATTTGTACAAATCACTAAATCATTATTATGTTAATTTATAACAGGTGCATTGTTTATTATTATTATTATTATTATTATTATTATTATTATTATTATTATTATTAT
>NW_015544316.1:199638-201645 GCF_001515605.1 Sinocyclocheilus anshuiensis | reverse complement strand
TTATTATTATTATTATTATTATTATTATTATTATTATTATTATTATTATTATTATTATTATTATTATTATTATTATTATTATTATTATTATTATTATTATTATTATTATTATTATTATTATTATGTTTATTATTATTATTATTATTATTATTATTATTATTATTATTATTATTATTATTATTATTATTATTATTTCAGGTTAAGTTCTCTTTGTATTTCCCTGTGTGTTTTGATTTGTACAAATCACTAAATCATTATTGTTAATTTATACATGTTTTTTTTATATTTAATTTTTCATAATTATATTCCCTAAAAACTATAGGACTATAGGAAATCTGGTACAAATTATTATTTTATTTTATTATTATTATTATTATTATTGTGTGTGTGTGTGTGTGTGTGTGTGTGTGTGTGTGTGTGTGTGTGTGTGCGCGCGTGTGTGTGCGTGCGTGTGCGTGCATGTGTTTGATCAAAATAAAATAAAATAAAATAACATGCCATGACATAAAATAATAGGATGGGAAATATATGGGAAATAATGTAAAAGCTCCATGCAATGTTTGGTGGTAAGCTTCTTTATTTATTTTACATTAATTTTACTCGTTCATTACTTCCTTGGCATTCGCTGACATCCTCACACCAGCTCTGGGTGTTTTACAAAGGTTACACATTTGTGTAATGACCATCTGTGTTATTGTACATGAAAGAGGCTTAATTAAATTGATTGAGGTGTTGGAGCCTTAGTGGGAAATGATCTGGGAGTGATACATGACCATTGTGCCCAAGAGGACAGTCTGTACTAAATGTGCTGAATAAGAAGGTCGGTTTGGGTAAGAAAGGGTTTGCATAATGACAAATAAAACGATGCTTCTTCAGCTAATGCACAGTAGTCCAGCCTATGTTATCCAGTGGAAAAATTGCCTGAGCTGTGATGAAGTAACTGTCAGAGTTGGTTAAGGAAAGAGCAAGCAGGCCATTAGATATGTGTTTCATAATGTCCTCAAGTAATCCTCTAAATATGCTCTGCATTATATCAGTTATAGCTGCAGCAAAACATGTTGTCGTGCTTATTACTAGTAATTTATAGACAACATGAATCACTGTCACTGTGTGAAGTTGCTCTTAGTGCTAGAATTTATACGTAATAAAACTAATGAAAATCATATTACAAGCCAAAAATTAATTTTTTTTAATGATCCTGACAACTTTTTTCTTATGATTTTGATTTATTTTCTTGTGATGTCAAAAGTTTAAAAGGACCTAATTCACAAAGTGCTTTATTGTAAATGCTTAACCAATTAAAGGAGTGGTTGATTGCTGTAGCATTTGGACCAATCAGATACACCATTTTTCATTTGATTTAACAAATCAATTATTCATTAGATTAACAAATAGTCACAGACCCCTCACCCAATAAACATACTGAGTGCCAGGATGTCTGTGAACGACACCAGACCCCTGGTTACCATGGCAACCAGGACCACTCAGCCAGATCAGATAAACTTTTACGACCTAAAAGTATGTAGAGAGAATCAACTCTTACTCAAGTCTCTCTAAAACAGGCACATAATGCCCATACAAATGGACTCTTCTCTAATTAATTAATAGGAAAACCTTTCTTTGAATGAACACACATATACTTCAGGTCATTGTGTATGTTGTTACTGTTCTTGTATATTGTCTTTTGTATTGTATACTGTTTTATGCATGCTTATGATAGAACCACTCATTCATGTAACCTTACATATACCATGTTTGGTCTCTATGAATTCGTCTTCGGATGATCTAATTGAGAGTGTATATTATATGTTTATACCTATGCAACATATTAGTGTTCTAAGAATCTTTAGTAGTTTTTGCATCAACACCCAATCAAATTACATATGCAAAATACCCTGATCTAAGACAAAGAGTCGTAAACTTTCCCTCCAAAAGTGAAAGTCACCATTGGCTCTGTGACCTCCCGGAGGTGTGAGCTCAATAGGAGATAAAGCTCTCACATCAGTG
>NW_015544316.1:199115-199391 GCF_001515605.1 Sinocyclocheilus anshuiensis | reverse complement strand
GTGTTTAGTTAATAAAACTCTTGTGCACAAATTACATGAGTTTCTGATTCTGCCTTGCAAATTAATGTCCCTTTACAATTTTGATCCTCACTACATGCTGTAATGCATTAATATTGTATGAAAGTATTTTCTGTGGCCACGAAAATATCCTTTCCTAGAGTTGATATGAACTTACACTGAATGTTCGCTGGATGAACAGGTTAGTTGAGGGCAATTTAATTCTGCTACAGTTACTACTGGCAGCTGATATAAATAATTGTAATTAATCATAATTAA
>NW_015544316.1:198039-198412 GCF_001515605.1 Sinocyclocheilus anshuiensis | reverse complement strand
GTGGTTGATTGCGATTTCACTTTTTTAATGTTAGTTAGTGTGTAATGTTGCTGTTTGAGCATAAACAATATCTGCAAAGTTGCGGCGCTGAAAGTTCAATTCAAACAGAGATATCGTCTTTTAAAATTCTGGCACTTTAATGCATACAAAAACTGCTCGTAGGGACTACGAGCTACTTCCCGGGTTTGTGACATCACAAACCCTGATAAACCCCGCCCCTGGGAACATGCAATAAAGGGGGCGGGGCCATGTTGCACTGCTTTAGATAAGAGGTAGAAAACTAGGGGTGCACGTACAAATCTATTCATATATGAATCGCGATTCTGTCTTCTAACGATTCTAATGGATTCACAAGTTTCAAAATCAATGTTCT
>NW_015544316.1:195050-195131 GCF_001515605.1 Sinocyclocheilus anshuiensis | reverse complement strand
CAAATCAATTAAATCAATTATTCATTAGATTAACAAATAGTCACAGACCCCTCACCCAATAAACATACTGATGTCTGTGAA
>NW_015544316.1:194396-194854 GCF_001515605.1 Sinocyclocheilus anshuiensis | reverse complement strand
TCTTTTGTATTTTGTATTGTATACTGTTTTATGCATGCTTATGATAGAACCACTCATTCATGTAACCTTCCATGTTTGGATAGACGATAAAGAATTAACTTGACGGAGCTCAAACTCAAAACACACGGCAGCAACATATTAGTGCTCTGAGAATCTTTAGTAATTTTGCATCAGCACCCAATTGAATTACATATGCAAAATACCATGCTCTAAGACAAAGAGTCTTAAGACTTTCCCTCCAAAAGTGTGTCACCATTGGCTCTGTGACCTCCCGGAGGTGTGAGCTCAATAGGAGATAAAGCTCTCACATCAGTGACGCGTCTCAGTCAGTCTGCGGTTCTGTTAGATTCTGAGAAGATGAGGATGTGAGCTAGAACGCTTCTTCAACTCTTAAGTCTGCACTAGGCTTCGGCCATGTCTTTACATTCACCAAAGATCCTAGGATCTCAGCTGATGTC
>NW_015544316.1:184946-194019 GCF_001515605.1 Sinocyclocheilus anshuiensis | reverse complement strand
AATCTATTCATATATGAATCGCGATTCTGTCTTCTAACGATTCTAATGGATTCACAAGTTTCAAAATCAATGTTCTAAAGCAGCGGTTCTTAATCCTGTTCCTCGCATCTCCCTGCTCTGCATCTCTCTCTCTCTCTTTCTCAATCTCTCATTCAGATCACCAGCTCAGCTCCAACAATGAACTGTTCCATTTATACACTTATTTTCACATAGCTATGAGAAGCATTATACATGGATGCGCGTACGGTTGCCGTACTGTATTAAACCTTTAATCAGCATAAAAACGTGTATTAAAAGCTAACAGAAGCAGTAGCATTTACAAATAACAGCGTATCTAAAAGTATGAGACAACAAGAAGCAAAAAACATACCATTAAGAGCCGTGCTTGCACAGGTTCTGTGCAATCTTCTTCACTAATATCCTCTGCATCTCAATCGGGCTCAAATTGTTAAGCAATATAGACGACGGCATTGTTTACAATACAACCGGAGCACATGCCGCTGAGGTGAGGGGCGGGATGGTTAGACGCGCACTAGAGGTGGTTGAGCCAATCACAACACACTGGGCCAGCTAACCAATCAGAGCCCATCCCGTATTTCTGAGGGAGGGGCTTCATAAAAGCAGGAAATGATCAGCGCATTTAGAGGAGAAGGGACAGAGCGGTGTAGAATAAAGGTAAATTATGTGAAAAATAATGCTTTTAAAAAATAAAAAAAAAAGCATTAACACTATGTTAGACTGCACCCCATAAACACAATCAAGCCTAGAAAACAGTGAACTATCCCTTTAAAGGAACTAATAAATATTTAATACTTTATTGTAAAATATGAAATAGTAATGTAAGAGAAGAGAATACATTTTATATATATATATTTTATTTATTATAGATTTATTCATATTCAATATTATATGCTTTATGTATTCAATTGTGATTGCTCTTGTATTTAATTGGTTAACTATTTACAATTAAGCATTTTGAAAGGAAATGGAACTTTTAATTACTCAAAACGATTTTTGGTATGTTGAGATAATAAGAAAATACATTTAAAGATCTTTATGCCAAAACCAATAAGATGTGTTTTGATTTGTAATCTATTGTACATTTGCATGCATGCATTTGACAGACGCTTCTATCCAAATCAACTTGCATGCATTCAATGTATACTGTACACTTGATCAGTTTATACCAGGCGTGTCCAAACTCGGTCTTGGAGGGCTACTGTCCTGCAGAGTTGAGCTCCAACCCCAATTAAACACACCTGAACCAGCTAATCAAGGTCTTACCAGGCATACTAGACCAGGGCTGAATCCAAAATTTCCCCTTATAGCCTCAATATCTATTGAAGGTGTAAACCCAGATAGCACACATATGTCTGCAAGCACACGGAGCATCTGCCGTGAACAAACGATGTCATCTTAAAGATAGACATCTATACATATATAAGATGGACAAAGATAGACAAAGATGTCATCTTAAAGATAGACATCTTTAAGATGTCAGTTTTACATACATTCTAAATCATAAACATCTTAAAGACATTTTCTAAACGTCTATTTGACATCTGATAAGAAATGTCCTATAGATGTATTGCAGATGAGCAAACACTCAAAAAAATACGTCTTGCAGATGTGAATGCAGACATCAGATAGACGTCTCCGTGATGTACGTGTGCTATCAGGGAATGAAAACGAGTGAGTGAATTCAGACACTAAGTGCACCGGATGGACTGCCACTTTTGCATAGTTTGTGCTTGCTGTTTAATAATCATTTTAAACTGGCAAACTGGCAGCTACAGTAGTAAGATTAAGGGATTTATCTAATTAAACAGACCTGAACCAGCTAATTAAGGTCTTACAAGGCATACTAGACGCTTCCAGGCAGGTGTGTTGAGGCAAGTTGTAACTTAACTCTGCAGGACAGTGGCCCTCCAGGACTCAGTTTGGACACCCCTGGTTTATCTTGGGAGTCTTACCCATGACCCTGCTGTTGTTTGATCTGAATGTATTAGATAATGCATTATGTTTAGAATACAGTGCCAGCTAGTGGAGGTAAAACCTCACCCACCCTGATTTCAAGAGGCACACTTGTGACAGACGTTGGAGCCTGCCGTCTTTAGCGTCCTTATTAGCGCGCCCGCCAAATCCCACTCGGAGCGAGTGAGGGGAATGGAACCAGAGGGGTTAGGTATACATGAAAAAAAGAAGCACAAATGTACTATAGGAAAGCAACAATTGGCACTATAGGCTGTTTTATTGCATATAAACACTTGGGAAACCTAAAACGCTTTTGCATAGCTGATCAAACATTCTGTTCGAGTGGTTATTTTAGACCCTGTAGTTTAGTGGTCACATCCAGACACTTCAGATCCTTCTTAGTGTTATGGTTCAAGCGGTTATTATGATGACTGTAATTACAGCTATAATAAATTATATTCAGATTGTATAATTAAAGAAAATAACACAAGGTGTTATTGCCTTTCACTTCAGCTGGGGACGTACTTTCTGTTTTGATCACAGACTCACTCGCACAGACGCTCCAAGGTGCTGCTTTCCTCCCTAGACCTCATTGTGGATTCAGAACACACATCTACTCAGTCCACAACTACCACAATAGGGACAATTGAGAGGGCTGATGTTGCAGCTAGACACACTTAATGGAAACTGCAAGCTTTGTCATATCTAAAGATAACAACTGATATGATGTCAGCTGAAGACAATGGGCACTCATTAATCTTTGTGACAGGAGGTGTAGACAATATGTTCGCGCCTGGGCATTTCAAATCATGCAGTATGAGACTTGGGCCGGTTACAGAATGTTGATTTAGCCTAGCAAGCTCTTCGTTGTCTTTTGTGAGGCCTGGAAATGCATGCGGAGCACTTAAATTAGGAGGAATTACCCTCCTAACGGATATGCTGATGAGGGAGCGTTTTAGAAGATATGTGCAATGCTTATCTTATCTCGGACTAGACTTATGTTTGATCCTATATTAATCAATGTTATCAGCGGTTTCGATTGCACCAATGTATGGAATGGCAATGGATAAGGAATCAATTAACAGATAATCCGGTTGCATCGCAGAAAGCATGTTATAAAGCAATTTTGGTTTCAATAGATGCAGTATCTGAACCCGTTATTTATTATTGTCAATTATTTTTTTCTGTAATGAGAGGTGGGATTAGTGGCGACATGCCTCGGGCTTTTTATTTTTGCAATTAAAAAGGAGGTGAAAGGATAAAAGGGGTCTGGAAAAAAAGGGGTTGTGCAATCAGGGACTGGGTTCTGAGTTATATTAAACAATACTTTTACAGCATAAAATTACTGTCTACTGCAGGTAATGTTAACTTAAACTATTTTTCATTGTATTATGAACTAACACATTAACATTTTAATTGATGTTTTGGAATACACAAAAAAAAAAAATCAAAAATTTAGAATAATTTGTATTTTTTTAATGAAAAATAAGTCTCTTCTGCTCACCAAGGCTGCATTTATTTGATAAAAAAATATAGAAAAAAACTGTAATATTGTGAAATATTATTACAATTCAAAACAACTGTTTTCTATTTCAATATAATTAAAGATGTAACTTATTCCTGTGGTGCAAAGCTGCATTTTCAGCAGCAAATCACCACAATAGGGACAATTGAGAGGGCTGATGTTGCAGCTAGACACACTTAATGGAAACTGCAAGCTTTGTCATATCTAAAGATAACAACTGATATGATGTCAGCTGAAGACAATGGGCACTCATTAATCTTTGTGACAGGAGGTGTAGACAATATGTTCGCGCCTGGGCATTTCAAATCATGCAGTATGAGACTTGGGCCGGTTACAGAATGTTGATTTAGCCTAGCAAGCTCTTCGTTGTCTTTTGTGAGGCCTGGAAATGCATGCGGAGCACTTAAATTAGGAGGAATTACCCTCCTAACGGATATGCTGATGAGGGAGCGTTTTAGAAGATATGTGCAATGCTTATCTTATCTCGGACTAGACTTATGTTTGATCCTATATTAATCAATGTTATCAGCGGTTTCGATTGCACCAATGTATGGAATGGCAATGGATAAGGAATCAATTAACAGATAATCCGGTTGCATCGCAGAAAGCATGTTATAAAGCAATTTTGGTTTCAATAGATGCAGTATCTGAACCCGTTATTTATTATTGTCAATTATTTTTTTCTGTAATGAGAGGTGGGATTAGTGGCGACATGCCTCGGGCTTTTTATTTTTGCAATTAAAAAGGAGGTGAAAGGATAAAAGGGGTCTGGAAAAAAAGGGGTTGTGCAATCAGGGACTGGGTTCTGAGTTATATTAAACAATACTTTTACAGCATAAAATTACTGTCTACTGCAGGTAATGTTAACTTAAACTATTTTTCATTGTATTATGAACTAACACATTAACATTTTAATTGATGTTTTGGAATACACAAAAAAAAAAAATCAAAAATTTAGAATAATTTGTATTTTTTTAATGAAAAATAAGTCTCTTCTGCTCACCAAGGCTGCATTTATTTGATAAAAAAATATAGAAAAAAACTGTAATATTGTGAAATATTATTACAATTCAAAACAACTGTTTTCTATTTCAATATAATTAAAGATGTAACTTATTCCTGTGGTGCAAAGCTGCATTTTCAGCAGCAAATCAGCATATTATTATGATTTCTGAAGGATCATGTGACACTGAAGACTGGAGTAATGATGCTGAAAATTCAGTTTAACTTTGCATCACAGGAATAATTTATGTTTTAAAATATATTACAGTATAAAACTGTTTTTATTGTAATAATATTTCTCAATATGTTTTACTGTGTTTTGATTCAAATAATGAATGTTTCCTCTGTTAAAACATCTCTGGGTTTTCCTTGTTTGAAAAGAAACATCATTTTGTCCATATATGGCATTTGGCACTTTGAAGACGAATATCTGAATATGTCATTTTTATGAATCAAATCTCTTCTCTTCGCTGGTAATAACGTCTCAAAAGCACCCTTTTGCTTTGCAGATGCATTGGACAGGCATTTAAAGAGTATTTTGCTGCTGAATGCACATCAGGTCAGCATAATTTAGTGGAAAATGGGTTTACATGATGATGAAATAAGTAAATATAAAAGTCCATCAGCATGCATCTACATGTTCACAATTTTGACTAAAAGCTCTAATGGATGTTACTTAAGCATCGAACATGCAAAATCAAAACAAAATGTAATATTAGTAAATTTGTCATGGCAAGCATATTACATTTAATCTTTAAATGCATGTTTGTGTACTCCTGACACAAATGTATTTAGTTAGTTAGTGTACAATAGTTAGTACAATATGCAGTAAATGCAAACACATACACCTGGAGATGAGGGTAGGGATCATGTGTCCCAACAGGAACATCTAAAAAAAAAATTTTTTAAGCTTTAATTATGTAAATATCGGCATTATATCAGATAGTTGCTCAGATACTGTATCACCATTGAGCATTGACCAACCTGTATCAGTTGACCACTAATCCAAAGATGTGGCGCCAGAAAGTCATTGGCGTAGCGTTGTTGAAAATGCCTTGTGCATGCACACATCAGACACTTATAATAAAGAAGAGAGATGCAATGCTAAATTTATTGCAGCAGTGACAAAGCACAATGCGTACCAGGTGTGTGAGAGCACTGCCAGCACTGTTCCGTTTTTGTATCTCTCTTCTTGGCCACAATCTCCCATTCTGAGGCTGGATGTGGGCCAGTTATAGGACAGCCCGGGGAAGCGATATTTGGAGGTAGGCGGACACTCTGTCACACTTGCTAATTGTCTTGTAATTTTCCTTTGGCCCTATAATCTTAATTGGAACAATCACATAAAAACACATGCCAAAATGACTAGCGCAACTGCACATCATGCAAAAAATCTTAACCTATGTGCCGACCTCTCAATGTTTTTTTCTTCTTTTTTCCTTCCTATCCACTATTTACCCTTCATGTCTATCTTTCTTACATGCAGAAGTTATGTTATTGATTAATAGTGTGTTCTGAGTAGTTGCTAGGGTGCTCTGGGTGGTTGCTAAGGTGTTGCTATGAGGTTGATAGGGTGTTCGGAGTAGTTGCTCTTGGTGGTTGCTAAGGCATTGCTAAGTGGTTGATAGTGTGTTCCGAGTAGTTTCTAGGTGGTTGCTAAGGCATTGCTAATGGGTTGATATGGTGTTCTAAGTAGTTGTTTTGGTGGTTGCTAAGGCTTTTCTTTATTGTTGATAGGGTGCTTAGGCGTTGTTATGTGGTTGACATGGTGTTCTGTGTAGTTTATATGGTACTCTGTGGGGTTGCTAAGGCGTTGCTATGATGTTTCTATGATGTTTCTTGGGCATTGCTGTACAGTGTTAGTATTATCTACTGTTATATTATTTATTCATTATGATTTAGCTTTTAATTTTATTTTTTAATTTTTTAATTTTAATTTAATTTAAAATTTTAGTAATGTTATGTGCTTTTGACACTTTTATTAGTTCTTGTTTATTTATTTATTTTCAGTTTTAGTAATTTAGTACTTTAAATTAAACTTTCATTTTTTTAAGCTTTCACAATATTTCTATTTTATTTTATTTCATTTCATTTAGCTTTATTTCAGTCAACAAAAATATTTTTTAATAGTTTTAGGATCTATACTGAAGTTACAAAATATGATAATTGCTATAATAAGATCTTCTAGCTAGTCCAAGCTGGTTTAGGTGGTGACTATCAAGCTGTTTTGATTCAGTAGACCACCTTAGGCCAGGAAAAAACCCAGCCACCACGTTTCATAATACATCTTGACTGCCTTAATCTGATTTTGACTATTCTCCAGCAGGATTGTCTCACCTTAGCTTCTCAAAGCACTGTCTACACTTTAACCTTCATCTCTACCTTTATTTCTTACATGCAGAAGTTCTATTATTGTCCCATTTCTCTCGCTGCAAAACTTCTCCCTAAATCAATGGAGAACTTTTAATGAACACACTGAAAGATTTGCACCCTCCATCCTCTGCTAATAATGTCAGAGAATGTTCTCTGAAAATCAAGGTCTGCGTCAGTCAGGATGTGTCAGTGTATGGAGGGAGTGTAATAAACGATGGAGGAACAGTTCTCACCAGTCCTGACGAGTGCTGAACAAGCGCTATCCTAGCAGGTCATACAGTACAAATCTCACTAATTATGTTGAATGTGAGTGGCGTTCACCCATAGAAAACTCTCTGTACAATGCTAGGGGGATCTTGGTGGTTGCTAGGGCATTGCTATGTAATTTGTAGGGTGTTCTGAGTAGTTGGAAGGAACCTTTGTGTGGTTGCTAGGGTGTTGTTATGTGTTTTGTAAGTTGTTCTGGGTAGTTGCAAAGGTACTCTGGGTGTTTGCTTTGTGGTTGATAGTATGTTCTTAAGGTGCTTTGGGTGGTTGCTAGAGTGTTGCTGTGTGTTTTGTGAGGTGTTCTGAGTGTTTGATATGTGGTAGGATGTTCTGGGTGGTTGCTAGGGCATTGCATTTTTATTAAGGTGTGTTCTGGGTGGTTGTCAGGGTGTTATGGGTGATTGCTAGTTTGTTGCCATGTGTTTTGTAGGGTGTTCTGAGTGGATGATATGTGGTTGCTAGGGTTTTGATATGTGGTTTTTATGGTATTGTTGGTGGTTGCCAGGGCTTTGTAATGCATTTTGTTATAGGTAGTGCAAAGGTATTCTGGGTGTTTGCTTGGGTGTTCTTTGTGGTTGATAGTATGTTCTTATGTTCTCTGGGTGGTTGCTAGGGTGTTGTTATGCATTTTATAAGGTGTTCTGAGTATTTGATATGCTATGTGGTTGTTAGGATGTTCTGGGTGATTGATATGGCATTGCTTTTTTATTAAGGTGCTCTGGGTGGTTAGTAATGCATTGCTGTGTGTTTTGTAGGGTGTTCTGGGTGGTTGATATGTGGTTGTTATGGCTTTGTTGGTGGTTGCCAGTGCGTTGTAATGCATTTTGTTCTGGGTAGATGCAAAGGTACTCTGGGGGATTGGGTGTTGCTATATCTTAAGTGTTAGTAATTGTATGTGCTTTTGTCCTTTTTATTAGTTCTTGTTCTTCGAATATTTCTTCTATTTCATATTTATTTTTCTATGTTTGTTTTAGTAATTTTAGTAGTTCATCTTAAACTTATTTCAATTAGTTTTCCAATTTTAGTTTAAGCTTTTAAGTCTTTCATTTAATATTTTATTTTATTTTATTTTATACTTTACAGTAATACAACACAAATATTTTGAATAGTTTTATTTTGTTAACAATAACAACACTGTTGCTGTGTGGTTGCTAGGGTGTTCTGGGTGTCGTCCTGGGTTGTCATAAGCCAGGTGAAAATCATACGCCCAATCACTTCGAAAAGCATTACCACACTTCTCGCTAAAAATAATATTAACTCATAATATAAATGGTGCCAATGTTATGGTTTTCCTTCAATATTATTTCATATGCAGCTTACAACAAGAGTTAATAAACAAGGTATTTAGAATAAACATTGATATCACATTTGTTTGATTATTGTTTTACTCTTTTTTTCAACAGAATTCATTGAAGTTGGCAGACATATACTTTATACGCATGTTTGCAAACATGCAACAACCTCTCGCTCAGGAACCCTCAAGCAAAACTGTTTGATATGTTGATTTGGCCCTTAATGTGAGAATATATTTAAACCTGAGTATTTTCAGTATCAGTTATGAACGTACAAGCCCCAGATAAAAAGCTCTCTTTCTTTTCTCTTATATTTCAATGCCAGATCTGACACTAATTGAAAACTGTTCATAATTCACGTGGCATGACACTGGAGACATGACATTCCCTTGTTTGTCTGGTTTTCAATGTTTTAATGAGATGTTCTCAGAAAGCTGAAGATGACACAGCAAACGCCACAGCCACTCCTCCAGGCCCGAGGCCTTCGTGCACATATACCAGATAAATTTGTTTTCCTCCTTTCTCCTCACCCCCATGTTGTCACATGAAATCTTCAATCTTTCATTTCATATCAGACGGCAAGTTTTTTTCCTCTAGCACAAGACGGGCTTAGTCACTCTCTGCTTTATTTATTTATTTT
>NW_015544316.1:169887-184830 GCF_001515605.1 Sinocyclocheilus anshuiensis | reverse complement strand
TTTTTTTTTTTTTTTTTTTTTTTTTTGGGGGGGGGGGGTTCTGTTCTTCTAACTCGTCCTCTAATAAGACATTCCACTTTTGAAGGTCTCATTTCACTGATAAAGTCCCACTCCTAGCATACATTGACATCATCTGTGCGCAGATAGCTGACATATATCTCTCTCCTCTCCATCATTTTCATCTCTTTTTTTTGCTCTATCACCTTCTGTCTTTCTTTAAAAAACAAACCTAATCAGGTGAAGGTAATGTCCTGTTACTCGACTTAGATCTTTTGTAACATTTTTTAATGATAAATGCAACATACTGGAGTATCAGAAATGGAAAACTGATGACTGATTTCACTGAATTAGAGAATCGAGATGCATTGAATGGACACTGTATGTTTAGTGAGCTTAACAATTCTTTAACAAAGCTTTCTTTCTTTCTTAATTATTATTATTATTATTTGGTAATATTACATTATTTTCATGACAATTAAGGACATTTTCCATAAGTCTCATTAACACAGTGGGCCTACGAACATACGGCAGACAATTGGGCGTACGGTCGTTTCAACGCAAAACTTGGAATTTATCAATATGGACGTGAGCGGTGGCTATGATCAAATCTCACGTCTGATCGCAAGTTTTTGAGTTACCTGTGGTCTCATTTATAAAACTCTCCGTAGATTTCATCCTAAAAGTGTACGTAGGCACAAAAGCTAGATTTTGCGTACGCTCAAAAGTTTTCAGCCAATTAAAACCATGCGTACGCCAGAACCTGCGCAAAAATCCCTTTATAAATCCCAGTCAGGGGAAGATTATGCGTACGTACATCTCCACCCCATCACCATATATGGAGCTTACAACGCCTACTTTTACTATGCATAACCTCATATGCATATTCCCATCCATGTGCCACCATGTTTAACACCGTCAAAGGTACAAGACATTAAGGAAATATGAGATACGGACCATAAATGCCATTTGTGCCATACACATTAATTTGTATTGCTAAAAATCATCCGGTATCTTTGTTGTGTTTTAGAATAAATATATCAGAATATCCATAAAAAACTGTTTAAAATAGTTCTCAGAAAAATTATTTAGAATAGAGTTGATCTCAGTCATTTCCACTGGCCCAATACTATTTCAATTGTTTTAAAAAAAATCAAATTAAATTAAATTAATGCAGTTTTGCTGATAAGGTGAAAATATTTGAGCTATTTTTAGTGGAAAAAATATAGGTGTCCGCCACAATATCGAAGTAAGTGCGCAACATTGATCATTGTTCTCGCTAAAAATATTTTCTCATAACATGAGATGTGCAGTTTAGTTTAAATATGAATTATTGTGCACCTATAGCACTCCTCGCTGTCATTAAAACATAACATACCACAGGAAAAGTAAGCAAGTGCATCCACTACAAATAGGCTATGTCTAAATTCATATAATTTTGGTTTAACTTCTGCGTAACGACTTTATGTAATTTCAGTGCTAATCTCCATTAAGGAGATAGGAAAATTTAATGTAGATGTATGAAATGAAAACAGTTTAAAAATCATTGTTTACTTCATTACTTTTCTTTCTCCAGGAAAAAAAAGTGGTCAGAGTTTGCGTGCAGGTGCGCATATTTTCCCGTCAAGTTTGTTTTTTATAAATCCCACCTTTTGCGTAGGAATTTGCGTACACCTCTTTCAAGGCAGGTTTTGTACGTACGCAACGTTTATAGATGAGGCCCCTGAACTTGCGCGCAGCAAAGTAAATATGGTGGAGAATTGTAGAATGACAGCATTTTGTTCATTTTTATTTTCCTGACCGTCAAACGAAGCTCATTAGTCGATCGTTAACCAGTAATATTGGAATGTCTTTTTTTTTTTTGGTTTTTATACAGGGCTTTAGCTTTATATGCGTGAATAGCAGCGTAAACCACAGACCATGAGGATTCAATCGTCGCATCATGCACCTGCAGCGCTTCTGTGAAAGCAGAAAAACAGGAATTATTAATAATAATAATAATAATTAACAGATTAACAAAAGGAAAAAAAAAACTGTGCAACAAGTATAGACTACGCTCGTTTTTGTGACACTCTTAATGCATTTTATTTATTTTCTTTATATCTTTATTTGATTGAATCCATCTGATCGCACAGGCGCCTCACGCACACACAAACAACATTAGTTCTACAGTTGCCTGACATTTCAGCCATTCATCATCAAACTAAAATGCAGTGAGCCAAACATAAAGGTTGCACTGTTTATTTTAAAAGGTCCGCTGTAAAATCAGCGTGCAGCGCACAAACAAACACTTTTGCGCATGTGAAGGATTTTACACTGATATTAGAACATGAGTGAAGTATAAAGCCATCTAGGTTACATAATGAATAATAGTTATGCAAACAAATGTTATAAATATGGCAAAAATGGAAACATTTGGATTCTTGTGGTATGAGACAGGCTCGTGAGCCCAATGCTGTTTCAGTTTTGCTTGACATTTGTATGCTGTTTATAATGAATGCCACTATAGCCTAATTTGTGTTTCATTTTATAGTTTAATATATAATTTTATAACTACTTATTTTTCATTCTTGTTCTGAATACCGTTAAATGTAAAATATTTGTTGTAGAGTGAGGGGAACTAAATAGGCTGTTTATATTTATCAGTATGTTAATATACATATAAAATACATAAATTAATGTAGCCTAATTGTTTGCAATTACAAGGTTAACGGGCGTTTTTGGAGTAAGATCAATTTATCTTTAATGAGATTATTCCTGTTTTTTGGCCGGGTTTAATTTCTCCGTGTTGTAAAATCTAGGGGCGAGGCTTCTAAACCGGGATATAGGGACGTGATATTCAAATCATGATTGTTTTCTGCTGCCACAATTATCAATGTGCGATCATTCGTACGATGAGATTTGCCTTGTCCAAATACCCACACTTGCGGTCTTGGCCACTTGACCACTTGATTACTTAAATGACGTATTTCCTGTATTTGGCCAAAGTCTTCAAGTGGGTGTGAAGACCACAAGTGTGTGTCGAACTTTTCATTACCTGATGGGACACACTTATAGTGTTGTAAAAATGCAAGTGTTTACACAGCTTTATTTTAATTTTAATTTGACATACTTTGCATTTTAAAATCAACTTCTAAATGTCTGTTCAGTAGTCCCTATAACATGACATAATTTTAATTTGTGGTGCTTCTAATTAAATGATAAAAAGCAGTTGCAAATGTTGTACAAAATAAATATCACCACAACTCATCTTTGCACCAACAAAAGTAAAAACACAGTTTTTCTACCAAATTGTTTGTAATATCTAATTATTATATTAATATTTAACTTACATTGGAAAGGTTTCCGTGACCTCTCGTGAGATCTCGGCAAAAAGTCTCACGATTTATTTCCAGAACATGATGCATGATGGGATACACTTAGCCTTGAATAGCGCTCTGGAGCGGTATTCGAGATAGTGTGGATTTAGTATCCATTAAGGGCACTGCACTTTGGCATTTTGAAGACATGGGACAGACTTGCACACTTACTTCCTGTCGCGCGCACGCGCTCTCAAGTGGCCAAGACCGCAAGTGTGGGTATTTGGACAAGGGGCTCGAATACCGCTCCGGAGTATTCGAGGCTTATGTATCCCATCATGCATCATGTTGTGGAAATAGGTGCGTTCGACTTCATGCAGCACTGCGCAGATCGATCCAAGCTAATAACAATTGCCTATGAAAAAGGGATAATTTGATAGGGATATAATTACACATTAATAAGAAACTTAAACCTCCTAGTTTGGAAAAAAACAACATTAGGGATCAGATTCCTTATAGATGAGGGCTTATTAATACAGTTCTTTATCCAATTTATATTAAAGGTATGATGTGTGACAGGATTGTGTGACGAAAGGACACACATGCAGCACTGCGCAGATCGATCGCAATTTGACTTGAAGCAGTGCATGCCAGTTAGTAATTTTGTCCGACTTGAGACGGCACCGACGCCATGTCACTGTCACGTGTGGCATCAAAGCACCGCGAGAGCGTTTCGAGAGCAGCCGGCTGACTCAGCCGGCGCAGTTTCTCCAGAGCGGCTGCAGGAGCGTTGATGACGACACAGCCGTTTCACGACTGGCCAGATTCACCTCATGACAACTATCACGTGTGTTTCGGGTTTATTCTAACCTTTTCAATTCCAATAATAGCCACAAATCTGTGTTTTTAGAACAGTAATAGCTTTTTTACTGTAGTCGCAATGTTATATTGAGTCACGTTTATCATAAAACACTGATGAAAGCATAAATTCCCCCACTATATTAACAGATGGCGATGTATTAAGACGTATATAATCAGTATATATCTGTTGCTCATGAAAACGTTTCTGAAACGTCTGTATATTTGACAAATAATTGCATTTAATTCACTTCATCTGTGATAGAGTATGCAAACACCGCGAGAGCGTCACTAACGGGAGTAGAAAGTGTCCGGCTTGATGGCTCCGTTTTCAACTCCACCCCCGACTGCAAGCGACTACTCTCGTTGACTGCCATCTGTAGCCGTGCTTCAAGTCGAACGCACCTAATATATATACTTTTTGCCGAGATCTCATGAGAGGTCACGGAAACCTTTCCAATGTATGTGAAATATTGATAATAATTAGATATTACATATAATTTGGTAGTAAAACAAAGAGTTGCATGTTTTATTGGTGCAAATGAGTAGTGGTGATAATTAGAAGTAGTCAAGTGGTCAAGTGCAAAGACCACAAGTGTGGGTATTTGGACAAGGCAATTGGCGGCATACGAATGTTTCATGAATCACACTTGAACTCTGTCGTAAGTTGATTTATGCGCACGGATCTGCGCTCGTTTAGTCACGTTTATCATAAAACACTGATGAAAGCATAAATTCCCCCACTATATTAACAGATGGCGATGTATTAAGACGTATATAATCAGTATATATCTGTTGCTCATGAAAACGTTTCTGAAACGTCTGTATATTTGACAAATAATTGCATTTAATTCACTTCATCTGTGATAGAGTATGCAAACACCGCGAGAGCGTCACTAACGGGAGTAGAAAGTGTCCGGCTTGATGGCTCCGTTTTCAACTCCACCCCCGACTGCAAGCGACTACTCTCGTTGACTGCCATCTGTAGCCGTGCTTCAAGTCGAACGCACCTAATATATATACTTTTTGCCGAGATCTCATGAGAGGTCACGGAAACCTTTCCAATGTATGTGAAATATTGATAATAATTAGATATTACATATAATTTGGTAGTAAAACAAAGAGTTGCATGTTTTATTGGTGCAAATGAGTAGTGGTGATAATTATTTTGTACAACATTTGCTACTGCTTTTTATCACTAGAAGCACCACAAAATTAAATTGTGTCATCTGTTATAGGGACTACTGAACAGACATTTAGAAGTTGATTTTAAAATGCAAAGTATTGAAATAAAAAAAAAAAAACTCTGTAAACACTTGCATTTTTACAACACTATAAGTGTGTCCCATCAGGTAGTTCTACACACTTGTGGTCTTCATGCTCACTTTAACACTTGGACCAAATACAGGAAATACGTCATAGAAGTAGTCAAGTGGTCAAGTGCAAAGACCACAAGTGTGGGTATTTGGACAAGGCAATTGGCGGCATACGAATGTTTCATGAATCACACTTGAACTCTGTCGTAAGTTGATTTATGCGCACGGATCTGCGCTCGTTTCTACGTTAGATTGATAAATGAGGCCCAATGTGTCTGAATATTTCACAATTTTTCTTTTTTTTTTTTTATAATTCTCATTATTTGCAATAATGATTCTCTTCAAATTCGTATTACCTTAATAGTCATTTTAGATGTTACATGGATACTGGAATTATTAATATTTTTTATTAAAATTAGCATAAATTAAAATCAGTGCTATAGTGATAGAAATACTTTTAAATGTATTATTTTATTTATGTTACAGTGCAAAATATTCTTATTTCTTTAGATGTTTGGGGTGAAATATTCTAGACAGGTTATCATGAGATCGCAATGTTAAACAAAGGATTGTCGTACATCTTTTTTTTTTTTTTCTGTGTAATTAAAATCTTGGTTACACTGATGTATTATACATTGTTTAGATTGACAGTCTGGGCCCTCTGGTCAAAGTCTGGGGAGAATACGAGGACTGTTAAACTGCCTTTATACACCAATGGAGGAAGTGTCCCGGTGGAGCAACATCCTATTAGATGACTGCTATTGTGAAGTGGTGTAAAAGACAACTATACCTCTGGGAATTAAACCAGATGATTCTGGAGAAGTGCGAGTATGTGTGTGTGTCTAAGGCCTGTGCCAGATTATATGGCTACATCTCTATATTTAGCCTGATGATGTGCACACATCGACTTTTGAACACTTCTGCTCTAAATCAAACCATCAGCTCTGAATTCTTCTTCTGCTCTGACATAGCCGAAGCTTCATTTTATGGTCCTAAGTTTAACTTTATTTTTTGAGGTTTTAACAAGATTAAATTTCCTGGATTTAGATATAGATTGTGTTGTCATAAAGGGCTTAATGCTGAGCCATTTTAATGTTGATCAGTCCTAGTTATTATTGAGAGAATGTATATGCAAATATGTTTATTTTGCAATGTAGTGTATGCCAGGGTTTCATTTGCTTTTATTTTATTAAGGTAACTTCAGGGAGAGTCAGGGTTAATTTTGGCCATGTTTTCGCATATATTACCAAGGGCATAAAATGTCAGTCAACATGCTATGCCTGTTTTTGGTGTATAAATGTCCCTTTTCTTTTCCCAGCATCAGTGCAAACAAAGAATTTGCGTGATCCCAACAAATATTTGGCTACAAGATGTCCACAAATATTTGGCCATTACTTTAGGGGATTTTTCCCATTAATTCTTGTTTACCTATCACCTGTATCTCTACATGACAATGTTTCTTTGCACAAATCTCACCATTCATATATATATATATATATATATATATATATATATATATTGGGTAGACTGATGCTGGAGATTTTCATCAAATGAATAAATTGTTTTAAAATATATTACAATAGAAACATTTTTTAATGTCACAATATTGCTGATTTTACTGTATTTTTTAACAAATGAATTCAGCCTTTGTGAGCATAAGAGACTTCTTTCAAAAATATTTAAAAAAATATTGGCGACTACAAACTTTTGCACTGACACAAATTATTTGCTCATAATACATTTATTTAATAAATAATTAATAAGGTGACTAATTATTTTTGCCCACCTTATTAAACAAATATATGAATAACGGATGCAGTTAATCCCCAGTGACATATATGTACGCACCACTATTCTATATAACTTTGATGGCATGTAAAATATTGAATAATTATTTAATAATGTCATGGGATTTGGGAAGTTGATGAACAGCACAAAAAATAAATAAATAAATAAAGGTTGATTCCCAAATCACCACTGTGCAAAACAGTGAGCTCAATTCATTTAAAAGACAGAATATTAATGCACAAACACTCACTCCTTCAAATTTTTATTCTACATGTGGTTAGAACTGCTCCTGTTCTGTACTACTTTCAAAAAGTTTCCTTCTGTCCTTTAGGTAAAGAAACCCTCAAGCTGGTTAAAACTGTTATCGTCTCAGTCCAGGATTCTTTAAGGTGTGATTGTGTGCTTAGCGCCCCATGGCTGGCCCAGAGAGACAAGAGGAGAAACCAGCATGGATTGATTCTGGTTCTGTAGCTCCAGAGGCTGTGCTGTTTTTGGCCTGGATGGGCTCCGATCTCACCTGCTGCTTTTGTCGTTTGACAATAGCCTGCTGTAATCAGCTCTTGCTGTATTGTTCTCTGCTCTGGCTCTCACCTGGGCTTCTACTGCAGTGACATTCAGATCCGTGCCAGTATTCAAATGCTGCAGAATGGAGTTGCACAGAAATAGTCCCTCACTGTTTGCTCCATAAAAGCTGATGAGAGGGTTTCATTGCAAAGCATCAAGAGGGTCGCTCTGAATCTTGAGTGGTTGTTTGCATGATATACAAATGGTGCTTGAAGTCAAGGCCTTCACAGGGTGCTGATGTTTGAGTTGGCAATGGAATTATATGCGTTTTGGATTTCAGATGATGTGCTTCTAGATCAATGCATAGTAATTCTATTATTATTACTTTTTTAAATAAAATGTTTTTAACTTTGAAATTTGTTATAGTAGCATCATTGATTTTTGGTCAATTGTATTATTTCTTTTAAAAGTCTATAAAGTTTCTATTTCAGATGATGTGCTTCTAGAGAAATGCATAGGAAAAAGTTATTCTGTTACATTCAGTCATGTTTTTGTCAGTTGAACTGATTTTTAAATACTAATTAAAACTTAAATACTAAAATATTATAAACTAATAAAAATACACACACTGTCAGGGATTCTGCACCATCACAATCACTATCATCACCACAGCCCCGACGTACACCAGATCCCAGTCACCTGATTATTGATCACCCGCACCCGCACCTGCAGCCTGCAATCAGCACTCCTTTATAAGCACACTCCACTCAGACACCCATCGTCTGGTCTGCAGTTCACATACCCGAACTTACTAGACTTACTCCTGCTACTAACCTGTCTGTACTTACCCTCAGATGCTCTAGTGCTCTTCTGATCCTGCTCTCCTCGACTCCTGCACAAATCCAGATTACCCTATCACAAACTCAACACCGGTTACCTTAGATAAGAATCCAGAACCATTCCCCATGTGAATACTCGCCATTCAATCTGTTACTACCTGCAACTCATTCAACAAACGTACCCGTTATTCGCACTAATCTCTTGTCTCCGGCCTGTGTTGTGACACACACAAGGTGCTTTTTTAACGTAACTGCATATCTGTTTGCTTGTGCATTTGGTTAAAAAGTAGTCCGCTTATATACAAAGTAGTCAACTTATTTAATGCTCTATATTTCAAGCCTTTTGAAGTGCTATGATAGTTTTGAGCAAATTATATGGTACTTTTTTGGAGCTTAGAACCACCTATCCCTATATACTTTCATTTTAGGACAGCATGAACATACTGCTAAATTATTAGGTAACACTTTATTTTGATAGTCCAAGTTAGGCATTCTACTACCGATAAGTAACTTTGCCACTACATGTCAACTAGCTGTCATTAGAGTATTAGTAGAATGTCTGTTTAATATATAATAACACTTTATTTTGATGGACACTCAACAGATGTTCTACTGACTATAAGTAAGTCTGCAAGTATGGTAACATTCTACTAAGCCTATAACGGTCTACAAATGCTCTAATGGGAGTTAGTTGACATGTAGTTGCAAAGCTACTTACAGTTAGTAGATTGTCTAAAGTGGACTATCGAAATAAAGTGTAACCAATCATTTATTTAATTTCTTGATTGATTGGTTGATTGAGGCAGGTAGATCAAATTAATTTATAGAATGAAATCAGGGTGAATAAAAGGTGACAGGATTTTCGATTTTGGTGTACACACTGAAAAAAAAAAAAGTTGTAAATAAAACAGATTATGTGTGTATGTTTTAAAATAAAATATTATTTCAGTCGTTCTGCTTCAAAAAAGTATTTGTTTAATTTAATGTGTTACTTGCTGATTATTTGCATTTATTGTGAAATTTACTACCGATTTCTTAATGTTTTTTTTGCCCAGTTCATTTTTTAAGGCTCTTTTATGTTAGGTTATTTAGGTTATAGTTCATAGGTAAGATATGTATAATTATTTTCAATAATCCAAGTTCGACAATTGGAAATTCTTGTCAAATGAGAGATGCACCTGAACAGAATCAGCACATGTACCCCATAATGAACTGTAAAATCCCTAGCTGCACATTGACAAATGTGCTTGCAGGTGATTTTACTCTAAACTCTTTTTAATCAGTAACGGTAGACAAAGTGCACTTGGGCCTTTTGTGCATTCTAATTCCCAGACATCTATATGGAAGATTTTCATTTATTTTCTGTTCCAAATTTACATCAGTCAGCATACTTCAAGAGAGGATTTCCTATACCTCACTATGTTTTATGGCCCGGAGCTCGCCTGTCTTACTTGCTATGTAGTTTCAGTTATGCCTTTCAATTTCATTATAGCAGCCTCTGGGGCAGCCTGAAGCCAGATTGTCCCATTTAGAAAATGTAAAAGTTCTCTAACTTTTGCAAGGAATTATCCATTTGCACCTTGAACAACTTTAGTAACGATTATCAATTAGCACCTCACTTTGGCTGAGTGAAGTTAAAGGTTTAAGGCTAATCAACATTTCTATGAAAACATTCTATTCATTAAACAAAGTGTTGCTTGAAGTTTGTTTTAAAGAGAACCAATTATAGTCATACTGATATAAATTCTAAGTAAATAACCGTTTTGCTGCTTTAGCTAGAAAAATGGGGCTTATTTAATTACCATATATTAATGTTGAAATTATTGTATTTTTCTTCCTTTATAAGTTGCATTGGATTAAAGGAATAGTTCATGCAGTATGAACTATTTATTTATGACATTAAAATGCATTCCACATGTTTTTATTTAGCAGAGGATTTAAAGGAATAGTTCACACAAAAATGTAAATGTATTCACCCTCAGGCCATCTAAGATGTAGATGAGTTTGTTTCTTCACAGGAATGGATTTGAAAAAAAAAAAAAGCATCTCATCACTTACTCAAAAATGGATTATCTGCAGTGAATGGGTGCCATCAGAATGAGTGTCTAAACAGTGAAAAATAAATAAATAAATAAAATAAAAGAAATTAAAAAACCAATGCAATAATCCACAAGTAATTCACACGACTCCAGTCCATCAATTAACATCTTGTGAAGTGAAAAGCTGCATGTTTGTTAGAAACAAATACAGTAGATCATTAAGGCATTTTAAATTCATTGCTTCTGGCCAAAGTACAAGTCCATAATCCATAATAATATAAAAAGCAATATTATGGATAGAGGACTTGTATTTTAGCTGGAAGCAACAGTTTAAATGTATAAAATCTTATTCTGATGGCACCCATTCACTGCAGAGGATCCATGAGCAAGTGATGTAATGCTTAATTTCTCCAAATATGTTCCTGTGAAGAAACTCATCTATGTCTTGGATGGCCTGAGGGTGAGTACATTTTCATATTTGGGTGAATTATTCCTTTAAAACCCCTGCTAAATAAAAACGTATGGAGTGCATTTGAATGTAATACTACATAAATGCCACCTGCTTTGGTCATACAGTATATTATAAAAGATGAGGCCTGTGAAGATTTTACCACTCTAAACCTAAAGTGGTAACATTGTACAAAGGTGTCCAAATGAACCTTTGATGTATGTACTAAAATAAAACCACAGTGAACATCCATAAATCTACTTTCGACAACATAACTGTGGCACATCAACCTTTCCTGCTGTGAATTTATTATGCAGTGAAGTGTACACATCTGTCATGGATACAATAGAGAAACGTACAGTGCAGACTCTAAGTCTAAATCTTCTGATGGAATTGCAAGTGCATTCAAAGTATTTTAGCACATCTTGCTACAACTTTTCAAGTGTCTCTGATTGCCAAAGCCCACCTTTTAAGAAATGATACGTTTTACTCCACTCTATTTGATTTTTAAAAAGGAAGCCAAAAGGAAAAACGTATTACCTGTTTTAAAAATGGGTTTCCTGAACACTCATTTCAATGCAGTGGCTAAATTAACAAAAAAATAAATCATCAGCAGGCGCAGACATTTCCCAACAGCACAGCAGTAATGACTTTATGAACTTCTTGACATCCAAGATCGATACTATTAGAGATAAAATTATAACCATGCAGCCGACAGCTACAATATTGCATCAGACAGTGGACTATAGATTACTTGAGGAACAGTTCCACTCATTCTCTGCTATATGACAGGAAGAATTGTATAAACTTTTAAAATCATCTAAACCAACAACATGTATGTTAAATCCTATACCATCTAAGCTACTAAAAGTGCTTCCAGAAGTCATAGATACTCTTCTGAATATTATTAATTCTTCATTGTCATTACACTGTAAAAAAAAAAAAATCTGTACAATTTACGGTAAAGAACTGGCAGCTGTGGTTGCCGGAATGTTACAGTAAAAAATACGGAAGCAATATTTGAGGTTTTACAGTTTTAACTTAAATGTACGGTTAAATACCGTAATTTCTGAATGAAATAAAAACTGAAATAATGTTAATATACCAACCTATTGAAGTACTGAAATCTGTTTTGTACCTTTGTAATACACTGATAACCACCAAATGCAGTTGGTGATGAGAAAGTCACATGATGAACCAAAGCACATCACAAGCAGCTTTTAAATACTAACATATATAGAAGGTGCACAGTGTCATTCACACAAACACTAAACACCATCATGGTAACACATGAAACTGAAATAATGCAATAAACATCCATTTAACAACATCAGGTGTAACATACAACCCTAATATACAAAACTGATAAGAAAAAAAAACTAAGAAGAAACATAGTTATTTCAACAAAAAAAACCCATCAAATTTTAAATGTAATGCATGGAATTCTGGGAATGTCAATTTACGGTTATTTACTGTAAATTATATGGTCTTTTTCACTTCCAAAAACGGTATACTACCGTCAGATTACATGTAATGTTCAATACAGTTTTATACCGTATATAGTAGGGGAATTTACCGTTAACCATGTAACAGGTTTTTACTGTAGCATTTTTACAGTCTTTTACCGTTAAATCCACGGTAATTTTTTACAGTGTAGGATATGTCCCAAAAACCTTCAAACTGGCTGTTATTAAGCCTCTCATTTAAAAAACGCAACTTGATCATGGAGAATTAGTTAATTACAGACCGATCTCAAATCTCCCTTTTATCTCAAAGATACTAGAAAAGGTAGTCTCCTCACAACTATGTTCTTTCTTAGAGAAAAATTGTGGTTGTATCTCTCCATTAGTGCTACTGGATCTTAGCGCTGTGTTCAATGCTATTGACCACAACATTATTTTGAATAGACTGGAAAATTATGTTGGCATTAGTGGAATTGCATTGGCATGGTTCAAATCATACTTAGCTGACCATCATCAATTCGTAGCAGTGAATGAAGAAGTAACATATCATTCACAAGTGCAGTATGGAGTACCACAAGGCTCAGTACTATGACCGTTGCTTTTCACATTTTGCATGCTACCCTTGGGAGGTATCATCAGGAAACATGGTGTTAGCGTTCACTGTTATTCTGATGATACCCAGCTCTATATTTATTTGTGGCCCGACGAAATATATCAATTCGCAAAACTAACAAAATGTATTGCTGATATTAAAAACTGGATAACTAGTAATTTCCTACTGTTAGGTTCTGAAAGAAATAAACAAAAACAAAAAAAAAACAGAGATGTTAATTATCAAACCAAAATCCTTTACATGTAATAATCTAGAACACTCTCTAACACTTGATGGCTGTGCTGTCAATTCTTCGTCATCAGTTAGGAACCTAGGTGAGCTATTTGATAGCAACCTTTCCTTTGAAAGCCATGTTTCTAGCATTTATAAAACCAATTTTTGTTCCATCCTTAAAATACATCTTAATCTCAATGTCAAATGCAGAAATGTTAATTCATGCATTCATGACCTCAAGGTTAAGTTATTGTAATGCTTTATTTGGGTGGTTGCTCTGCACGCTTAATAAATACAGCAGATAGAAATCTTACTAAAACAAGGAAGTACGCCCATATTAGCCCGGTTCTGTCAATACTGCACTGGCTCCCTATTAAACATTATATACATTTTAAAATCTTGCTAATTACTTTTAAAGCCCTGAATGGTTTAGCTCCTCAGTACTTGAGCGAGCTCTTATCACATTATAATCCTTCACATTCGCTGCGGTCTCAAAACTCTGGCCATTATATAATAGCTAGAATATCAATCAACTGCGGGCGTCAGATCCTTTTCCTATTTAGCGCCCAAACTCTGGAACAATTTACCTAGTATTGTTCAGGAGGCAGACACACTCCCTCAGTTTAAATCTAGTTTAAAGACCCATCTCTTTAAACTGGCATACACATAACACACAATATTTTTTTTTATAATTCAAATACATTAAAGGATTGTTAGGCTGCATTAATTAGGTCAACCGGAACCGGAAACACTTCCCATAACACCCGATGTACTTGTTACATCGTAAGAAGAATGGCATCTACGCTAATATTAGTCTGTTTCATTCTTAGTCTGAGGTCACCATAGCCACCCAGATCCAGTCTGTAACCAGTCCAGATGGTGTATCAGCAGCAACAGACAACCTCTACAACACTGAATGTCAGCGAAGACCATGTCAACTAGATCAACCCGAGAGACAGATCCTGCGAAGACCTTGTCTGCCATAAGCACAAGACGACGAGAACCAGACGAGTCCTCTGCTCAGTCTGACGTGTGTTGCAGCCTGGAATTAAACCACACCATGCTGGTTTCGTCTGGCCAGAGGAGAACTGGACCCCCGACTGAGTCTGGTTTCTTCTGTTTTTTCTCTCTCCATTTCTGTCACCGATGGAGTTTTGGTTCCTTGCCACTGTCGCCTTTGGCATGCTTAGTTGGGGACACAGTTTCTGGCAGAATAGTTGACTTGACTGCACAGACACTATTGGAAGAGAACTGAACTGAGCTGGTCGATGACATCACTGAATCAACAATGAACTGACTCGAACTTTTTAACTGAATGTTTTCTTTTGTCCTCTTGCATTATCAGCAAACATTTTTTTTTTCTGTAAAGCTGCTTTGACACAATGTATAAAGCGCTATATAAATAAAAGTGACTTGACTTGATTGGTAAGCCCCCACAGATAGTCCCGCCCCAAACTTGAGCCATTGGTTGATCCATTGTTGCTGTGTTGGATTAGTTGTGAATCTCACACAAAAAGAAACACTCTTGTTTAAACTTTGTGGGGAAGCTTAGGAATGGCTTACTTA
>NW_015544316.1:166646-169744 GCF_001515605.1 Sinocyclocheilus anshuiensis | reverse complement strand
ACTTACTTATTTGAAACTTCAAAAATTTCCATCACTTTTAAGTTGGTTTTGATAAATAGTAAAAGCATTAATAGTATAAGTATATGTTGTTTAATACTTAGGGTAAGGTAAGGTAATTTGATAAAGTTATGCATTAGTTAACATGAACTAACAATGAGCAATACACTTTTTTACAGCATATTTATTTTATTGATTGATTGATTGATTGATTGATTGATTTATTTTAATGTTAGTTAATAAAATACATTATATTACATATATAGTTCTTATTTTGTTAATGCTAGTTCAGAGTCTATTAACCAATGTTAACAGTTACAAAGTATGATTTTAAAAATTGTATATTTAAATGTTTAATTTAAGATTAATACATGCTGTAGCATAATTGTTCATTGTTAGTTCAAGCTATTTGTAATATAAATTAAACCTTATTTCAAAGTGTTATGACATACAAATCTGTGTTTTCTGTTTTGTTGTAATGTAAAATTAACTACGTTGAATACAAACACAGCTTATTATTCACCATATCTGATAAATCTGATGATGATTTCAATAATACTATATTTTAATCATGCCATCATAATTGGACCTGCATGGAGTCTGTGTACTATTTTATTTTCGACAATTATGAGGGGGAATCTCTAAAAATACTGAATAATGGATTTAAATATGACAAAACAAGCTAAATGGAGTTAAAGGTTAATGAAAACATTATGAAATTAAAACATTTTGTTAAAAGCAAATGTACTAATTCTATGGATTATATGCAGGTTTAATCATGACCAGTGGTGTAGCAAGTCAGCACCGGGCCCATATGCAAAAAAATTTGTATGGACCACCCCAAATGTTATGGGCTCCAGCTCGGGTAACTTATCTTATGTTTACTTATGTTTTATTTACGGTATAAATGCTTGGAAATGATAAAGTTTTCAAGTCCATTCATAATTTGTAGCACGCAAGCCATCCAATAATCGCAAAATGCTTTGTGCTTTGTTACTTTTATTATAAAACAAGTCTCAGCCTTCTGTCAATTCTATGATAAAATACAAACAATAAATGTGTTTTTAGACTCTTTAATTTGTAGTGAGATAACTATATTCGCCTTAGTTCAAGTGGCATGTGAATCAATTATATTTTCCTCTTTAATATTTGCAGCACAACATAAACATGAATAAATATTTGAATTCATGTTAAAAAAGTTAGAACAATTTAAAACAAATGAATGTCTCATGAAATCGAGTTTAAAAAAAACGTCAATAAGCCTATGTTTCATTGCTGATTTACATGTTAAATGTGAAGAATGACAGGTTGGATGCAACACACTTTTTTTGGCAGAGTATAGGTGTAATTTTCACATTAACTTCACGTAATATAACATGATTTTATTATCATCATTTTGAGTTTATTCTTAAAATATTATGACATTAATCTTCTTTATTTTAGTTATTTGTTTTTCAAAGTGGCACAAATGCGCCGCCATAGACAATTTTTACTGCATGCAAACACAATCTTGGCACAGGGGCCCAAAAAACAAACAAAACAAAACAAAAAAGTACAAAAATAGTAAGGGTATATTGGAATTATTTATTAATAAACTAGTGTTTTCTGAGTCTATGTCGCAAAGATGAAGTTGACGATCCTGACTCGCCATCTCCTCATTGGATGCACCTTTAGAGATAAATGCATCTTTACGGATTACATAATGAAAGAGTTTTTGTCTTTGATTTGAATTATTTCAGTCTAAAGTAGTAAATTAAAGCTTTCTACAGATATATTTATCATGTCTGTGAGGCAAGTATTCGCTGAGTTTCCGTTAATTTTTGTGAAGCGCTCCTGCTCAAGACTGAGATGGCAGAAAGTGCATCCTGTTTGTTTTTCCTTATTTTACAAAAGCACAATGTTTTGTTGATATTGTGAGTACACACAAAAAAGCAGACCCTTTGCAGTTCCGAATGATGCATTAGTCTTATCTGTATGAGCAAAAATTACGGTGTATTTTAAGTTTCCACTCTTACAAAAAAAAAAAAAGAAATGCAAGTGATCGTGCTGGCGCCTCCATGTCCTGCAAAGCACGCTTCAGCTTCCACTCTGCACAAACAATTGGATATGGGTCTAATAGCGCACATTTATCTTGGTTAAATGTTTAAATTAATACTGTGAAATGCATTACCTGTTTTAGCCTATATGTATACATTTTATTTTAGTCAAGTTCTGTTGATTTGAGAAGGCTAAACTAATCAAACATATGATCAACTCACTCTCTGCCACTGGCTGATTCGTCGTTACTTTAAAAAAAACAAAAACTTGAATTTACCAAACAAAAAATGTGGTCCCACTTTATATTAAGTGGCCTTAACTACTATGTACTTACATTTAAATTAATCGTTTGGTACAATGCACTTATTGCGTACATACATGTTTTTACATTGTACTTATATTTGAAAAATATCTGCATTTAATTACATCTGTAATGAATTTCTCTAATTACATTTATAATTACACTGTTGACCCATCCCTTACAGCTTAACCCACCCTTAAACCTACCCATACCACCAAACCTGTCCCTAACCTTACCCGTATCCCACCTCAATAGCAGCAAAAGTGTTTTGCAATACAATATGAACACAATAAGTACATTGTACTTATGTTTTTATGTAATTACATAGTAGTTAATGCCACTAAAGTGGGACCAAATGTTCCAAACATATTTCTAAATTAACTTAATAAATAAACTATAAAATAACTATTTATATATAAACTATGAACTATAAAATAATAACTATAAACTAATGGGGAAGAGCGAGACAGAAAAAGGACATGGGCTCCAGTTGGACTCGGGCCGGTAATTCTGATAGCTGTCGGGCAAGGGCCGGGCCTGTGCAGGGCTCTAATCGTTCCCTCGTTTTAATTAAAAGTTCCCTTTCGGCTCAGCGGGCCCCCAATCTCCACGGACCCATATGCACCTGCATACCCTGCATACCCAGATGCTACGCCCCTGATCATGACATAATCGTTCTTCAGTGGCATCATCTCAACATGTAACCAAGGTTTCTTCTGACATCATACCTCTATAACCCCCCCCCCCCCCCCCAAAAATTTTT
>NW_015544316.1:165488-166608 GCF_001515605.1 Sinocyclocheilus anshuiensis | reverse complement strand
CCCCCCCCCCACAAATATTTTACCAGTTCAGCATTTTAAAGCAGCCTACATGTGTTCACGTAGTGTATCGTGACTTGTATTAATTTTATTCAAAATAAATCAATTTAAATTTTGCACCTGTGGGTCTATCTAAATTCCCCTGCAGGAGGCAACGCTGGACTCCGTTTGGGCCAGTGAAGCATAAGGTGCCCTTGCTGGACAGTAGTATCCAATTACATTCCTCTTCTACTGCTTTTGGCAGGATGCCGAGGCTATTGTCCCCTCCATACAGAGCTTGCGATATGAAATAAAACATAAATGAATTATTTGGTCAGAGGAGGGAAGCTGTGAAATTAATCAAAGGTGCCATGGCTCTGTTCAGTCTTCTTGATGGCATTCTGCATTTGGAAAAAAGGAAGAAGATAATGACTTTAGGAGATCCATTCTCTTGTTTTGCACTCTTACTGTCACCTCCACAAAATCCATAGCCTTGATGCCTTTCAATGGTTCAGTGACATTGGATGGAGATGCAAACGAAATAGAGTTGTGATTCCTGTCCCTTCAAATTCAATTTTAGAAGAAGACGTGTGTTTTTATATCTTTATTTTATGAAGTGTATCCAATTCATGAATATTTGATGCTGTGTTCAGACAACAAAAATAGCTTTATCAATTTTCTATACATTTTGAGGAATTAGTGCAGAACCTGTAGCAAAAACGTATTGAATTATTACACTTTATCATGTTTATTTATTTATTTATTTACTTACATGAAGCAACAGTGTTAAGTCATCACAAATTTAATTCAACACTCTACCTTTCTTTGCAAATAATTTGTAATTAATAATATTTTATTTGTATAGCACATTTGTGAACCTGGACCACAAAACGTCTTAGTCTTAACCCGTTTAATCCCACATTTTTCCCAGACATGAAAATATCCAAATGATGTGTCAATAGTAACCCTTTGAAATAATCAATAATTATTTTTTGAAATTTTTTTGGAAAAGTGTGACATAAAAAAACTTTATGCAACATTGATAGGAACACTGAGATAAAAAAACTAAAAAAATTCAACGCATTTCAAAATTTTTACTTTTTGTAAAATATAACATCAAATTTTTATATTAGTGCTACCAGTA
>NW_015544316.1:164891-165215 GCF_001515605.1 Sinocyclocheilus anshuiensis | reverse complement strand
ATGACAGTGACAAGACAGGACACAGATAATAAAAAGAATAATATAAAAATATACAAAATAGACAATGTACAAAAAGCAAAAACACAATATAAATTTTGTATGTACAGGTATGATATGTGCAAATTTGAAATGTAAATAAAAGTATGTGTGTTAAATAGATAATGTATACTAGTGTTGTGTGTTCCACGATTATTGTTAGGTGTTCATGAGATGGATTGCCTGAGGAAAGAAACTGTTCCTGTGTCTGGTCGTTCTGGTGCTCAGTGCTCTGTAGCGTCGACCAGATGGCAACAGTTCAAAGAGGGAGTGTGCTGGATGTGAGGG
>NW_015544316.1:153997-164685 GCF_001515605.1 Sinocyclocheilus anshuiensis | reverse complement strand
GACCTGAAGTGGGACACTCACATTGACTCCACTGTCGTTACAGTGCTATCCATGATGGTGAGTTGGGGGAGTGCAGGGGGGTTCCTCCTGAAGTCCACGATCATCTCCACAGTTTTGAGGGTGTTCAGCTCCAAGTTGTTAAGACTGCACCAGAGAGCCAGCTCTTTAACCTCCTGTCTGTAAGCAGACTCATCAACGTCCCGAATGAGGCAGATGAGTGTGGCGTTGTCTGCAAACTTCAGGAGCTTGACAGAGGGGTCTTTAGATGTGCAGTCATTTGTGTAGACTGAGAAGAGCAGTGGGGAGAGGACGCAACCCTGGGGGGCGCCAGTGCTGATCGTACAGGTGCTGGATGAGAATTTTCCCAGCCTCACTAGCTGCTGCCTGTCTGTCAGGAAGCTGGTGATCCACTGACAGATGGAGGTGGGCACGGAGAGCTGAGTTAATTTGCGCAGGAGGAGGTTTGGGATGATAGTGTTAAACACCGAGCTGAAGTTCACAAACAGGATCCTCACATAAGTCC
Organism: Sinocyclocheilus anshuiensis; assembly: GCF_001515605.1. NCBI lineage: Eukaryota > Metazoa > Chordata > Actinopteri > Cypriniformes > Cyprinidae > Sinocyclocheilus > Sinocyclocheilus anshuiensis. The sequence continues at coordinate 164,162 of NW_015544316.1, read as the reverse complement.
CTGTTTTGTCCAGATGTTGCAGTGACGTCATGGCTGTCGCCGGCCAACGAGTTGGTGTTTTTTCAATGTATGCTTCAGACACGGGTCACGACGAGGAGTTCCCCATAGCGACCCCTAGAGGACGCAGTTCGAAGTTCCCTTGAAAGGGAACCTTTTTTACGGTCACTATTGTGATCGGTGGGATTAAACGGGTTAAGTGTCAATTTTCAAAAAGTTTTGATATATTTACGGTAGACAATTTGCAAAATATCTTCATGGAACATGATCTTTACTTAATATCCTAATGATTTTTGGCATAAAAGAAACATTTATGTGGATTTGAATATGGTGAATATGGTTCATCCAATCTGAAGTTAGAGTCATTATCCATGTTATAATGTAACTCAAGTATTACATATGCATGTTAAACCAAATTCATCATTCATCAAAAAACAAAAAAAAAAAAAAAAGTTTCTGTAATACACACATACTTCATGAACACATAATTTGGTCATACTGCTAAAAATGGGAAATTATTAAAAAAAAAAAAAAAAGGATTCTGTAATAGCTGAGCAGAACTGCATCATCAATGCCTGTGGCAAAGTTTTCAACTGCCGCAGGAAGTACAGACTTTATTGTTGTTTTATGAGAAGACATGGAATGATGGGGGAGATGAGGGGAAATGATTGGGAAATGATGCAAGCCTGATTTAAATTTGCGTTTCCTGCATGAAACTCAATGTGTCTGAACATATGCGATAACCACTAGGCTATGACCATCATCTGCTGCGATTATACAACTTAATATCATACGGTATAGGGATGCACCAGCCGCTCATGTTGTCTTACTTAAAGTGGGATGTAAAGTTCAAACCAAGGGCGTAATAACTGGTTGGTTTGTAATTAAGCCTGTGCTTAATTCAGTTGTATCATTTGTTCTTATAAAGCAATACTTGTCTAATAGAAAAGTTGTGCGTTTTAGTATTCAGCATTTTATTTGATTACAGTTGATGTCTCATGCTCCATAAATGCAATACCGTTCTAAAGTTTAGGATCAGTATGATTGATTGATTGATTTTAAGGAAATCAATACTTCTATTCCGCAAGGATGCATGAAGATTGATGGTAAAGGCTTTTGCATTGTCACCAACAACAAAAAAAAGAGTTACAAATAAATACTGTTATACCCCCCCCTCCAAAAAAAAATAAAAAATACATAAATATATATTAATAAGCAACACAACTGTTTTCAGCATTGCTAAAATTAAGAAATGTTTCTTGAGTGGCAAATCGGCATATTAGAGTGATTTCTAAAAGATCATGTGACAATAAAGACTGGATGAATGATACTGAAAATTTACATTTGCTGCTGGTAATATTAGCATGTCAATAGTGAGAGTTGGTCCTTAAAATAAACTGTTACCAATAATATATTTCTACTATATCTAATGTATTTTCACTTCAGCTGTTACTCCTATGTTGGAGGTTTCTGTAAAAATGTAATTTATTTGTAGTGTTGTAATTTTATTGATGGAATGCATACATTTTTGTTATGCGTAAGATGCAACTTAGTGCTGATTTACGTAATTTACCATAAAAAAATGCTTTCCAAGGAGTTTATGGTCTCTCTTCAAGTTACACTTGAGTCAACGATGGTTAGAGATTGACAAGCAACTCCGAAGTCTTTATAGAGTTCAGTTCCAGTATGTTAGAACTGCACCAGGTGTACCCTGTCATGTCTGTAAGCAGGTGCATCACTCTTAATTAATGAGGCCAATGAGTATTTGGCCCTTTCAGGAGAAGACTTTCAGAAGCTGTAGTCTCTGGTGTTGTGAGAGCAGAACAGAGGAGATTGTGTGCAACACCATGGAGCTTCAGTGCTGAGGGGAGGCGAGCCAGAGGTGTGCATTCACAGTCTCACACACAGGAAGTTAGAGATCCACTGACAGATGGAGTCTGACACGGCCAGATGGGACAGCTCGGTTTATAGAAGCTGCGAGATTACGGTTTAAAATGTGACGCCGGATTCAATGAGCAAATCCTGATTCGGGATGTTTCCGCATGCAGTCCAAATGCTGCAGGATAAAGTGCTGGTCCAAGCTCACACCGGTATCTGCTGACCTGTTTGCTCTGCAAGCACATTTACAGAAAGTCTAGACGGGTCGGGGAAAGTTTTGACACTGGCCAAGACAGTTTCTCAAGGTCTTCATGGCCTTTGCCATCAAGGCAGCTGGTCTATAATAGTAATTGGGCAGATTATACTTGGATTTTAGGGATCATAAAGATGATGCCATTTGTGAAACAAACAGAGAAAGAGCATATGGTGTCAGATTGGCTGAAATGATTTACATTTCTGCATTTAGCAGATGTTTTTTTTTAAATCTAATTTCATGCATTGTCTGGGAGTCAGACTCATGACATTGGTTTCATCAATATGTTTCCATCCTTGTTTTTAGTCTTTTCATTGATGTCTTAAAGGGGAGGTCTAATGCTATTTCATGCATTCTGACTTATTTACACTGTTAAAGAGTTGGATTCTAATGCTAAACATGGACAAAGTTTCTAAAAAAACGAGTTGGACATTTGACAGAGTATTTCTGTGCTAAATACACTCCTTCAGAGTTTGTATAAGTTTCAGATTTTATTTTTTCCTCGAGTATGGCCCTGTGTGAAGTCATAAAGGGTGGAATTCCTTGTATGGGCACACATCAACCAGAGCGAGAGCAAGAGCAAGAGCAAGCCCATCAACATGCTTCATTCGTGTTACAGAAGTTGTCGGCAATGCTGCACAGGAGCTCGACTGTTTTTGAAGAAAAGCATAAAGCTGTATCTTTCTATTATAAATCTGATAAAACTAAAGACTCTTGGGAGATATGAATGATGCAATACTACTCTACAGATACTAAAGAATAAGAGATTGGCAGAAACTGTGTGTGTGTTATGTCCCCTTTAACATAATGTTTAACATAATGGCTGACATTACCTACACCACTCGGCCTGTGGCCTTGTGACCACGGCCGAATAACAGCCATTCTGATATAGAGCAATATCACAAGACTACGACTAATAGCAGAACAATGAAACTAAGCACCATCATGAACACACACACGGTTTCGCAATAAAACAAAATACTATTATTAATAAATACTACTATTATTTATACAAAATATTATTTATTGAATAATAATATTTAATAAACAACAGCCATCACAAAAGTTGCTAAGCAATTCAGTCAAAAATACAAAAGCAGCGCTCTGATATGCATCAAGTTACATAACATACTGTATAACGTTAAGACTTTGCCCCTAGCCAAAACTATTTGCTCTAGAACAAATAATAGATTAATGAGACCAACGATTGCCCGTTAGATTTGAATGGATGAATTAATTAATTAATTAATAATTATGCATGTAAATGTGTTGATTAAAGGTTAAATAACTTTTTAATGTGACATGTGGATATATTGATGGACTGCAGCTGCATCTTTTTGTGCTGTCCACAAATTTTGCAATATAATTTACATGGCACATTCAGCTTAATTTCCTTCAAAATATGCTGATGATACTGAATAATGTGGCTGCACTTGAAACGAAATTTACATTTATTTGCAGATCAACTTAAAGAAAATTGCTCACGTTCTTCTGCAGCCCCAAGTTTCACAATAACATTAATTTTCACCCACTGTTGTTTGCATTGCGGGAGTTCTTTGCTCAGTCTCAGGTTACTGAAGTTTCCCAAAATGATAAGTAAAGAGCAGGTTCTCCATTTCCTCAGGTGCTATCTGTTCAGCTGGCCTCTGTGGCACAGGCTGCTGCTGTACATGCTGACCAAGAAAAGATGCAAACTCTTGAGGGGAATAGAAGCGTTTATTTTATAGGATATGGTTATAGGGGAGCAGGTTTTCAATAACAGTGTGGCATAGTGGAACCAAGTCATTAATATAGAAGGCGATTCCTCCTCCTCTATTTCTTCCATTTCTAATAGTTTTCACTACATCTTTCTTTCTTTATTTATTTCTTTCTTTCTTTCTTTCCTACTTACATAGGGTTCTCTGTCATCTCAGAGTTTGATCCAGAGTTTGAGATTAACTCTAATGCATCCACCTGAAAGTGTGACATGAGCAGCAAACAGCCAATCACACAGAACATGGAAAACATCAGATCGATTGACTTCTCACGAGAGTCAGTGCAATTCACTTCTCTGTTGAAGGTTAAGAGATGTTGTTATAACAAATATAATGAATTTAAATGCATTCACAAGGCAGGAATACACACTGCTGCTGCAGCAAAATTTTGAGAAGGCAGCAGAAAGAAAATATCTGACTATGCAATACAATCAGCTGAATTTAATAATTTAGTTAGTTTCACAAAGAGCTCAAAAGAAAATAAATATGTTTAGTAATTTTAAAAGCTTTATATATTAAAACTTAATTATAGGCAGTGTATATTTAAATTAATTAAAATGCAAAGTTTAATATTAACTGCCAGTTCATATAATCATTATTTGAATATATTATATAATTATGAATAATTATAATTCATATGATATGAATATAATAAATAATTAGCAGCTAAAGCCTGGCAATTTTTTCCTTTAAAATTCTTTCACTGTAAACTGCTTTGATTTGAAGCGAGATATACAGGGGGAGTGGCTTGTTGCGCTAGATTCATGTCACTTTGCTCACAGCTGATTGGTCAAGTTTGGGTTTCCGATCTCTAAACCAGAATAAAACCTGCTCCGGAGCAGGGTAGCCATGTAGTGTAAGTTACCATGGCGACGGAACCCGCTCAAACCCAACCCACTTTCTTGAGCCCGAAAGCTCAGTTTGCTAAAACTAAACGTGAACTTATCCGGGTAAAAACCAAAACCGGCTTTCTGCAACAGGCCTCTGGAGACTTTCTGAAGGGTTGTGGAGGATCCCTGATTGATTGATTGATTGATTGATTGATTGATTGATTGATTGATTGATTGATTGATTGATTGATATCTCCTGCATAGTGAACACAAAACTTTAGCGTGTCAGTACTGATTTTCATTTATAGACTTTTGAGCTGCAAAAACACCTTTGTAAGTAATTAAATGCAATAATTAATCACACAAACACATACAAATATTTATATTATTATAATATTATATAAATATTTATACATTATTGATCAAGGGCACTTGCGATTGCACATTATTGATAAAATGCAGTGTAAGTTTTTCCTCCACATAAAACAGCATATGGTATCATCCATCACAGTGATAATCTAATACACATTCCATCTTGTTTTTGTAGTCTCTTACAAGCACATGATGGTTCTATAGTGTAGGTATAAATATACTGTGCAGCATGAGTCATTCGCCAGAGAATCTGCCATACTATTTAAACTGCAGCAGATATGTTTGTATGACTGGGAAGTCTTTTGTTTTTACCTCAAGTGTTTCATAATGTGAAGCTGTTTTTGCACCATTGTCAGATGTGTCGTTCATTCAGAATGAATAATCTGATCTTTTAGATACAAATTCCGAAGAGAAAGTACATTTGTCAGGTATTGCAGATGATTATTCAAAATATGGCATCTTTACACAGCAAAGGTGGCAGAGAAACCTAAATCTGAAGTGGCATAGAATCACAAAAATGTGCATTTACACAAACTGTTTAATGCTGTTCTGAAGCAATTACGCTGTAGGAAATAAAATTGCAGGAAACATAACCTTTGAAAATAACCCCTTTTTAACAAAATAAACAATAAACAATTTTTAAGAATAAAATGTTTTTAAGTAAAATATAATAATAATAATAATAATAATAATAATAATAATAATAATAATAATGAAATCCCTATACATGAAATTATAAGGATGACCATATATAACCAGTTAAAAGTTAACTGACAGTAACAATTTTGTCTAGTTAAAAGCCTATAATATGAACACGCTGCACATAACAGTAACACATAATGTAAAATACTGTCCGGTAAATAAAATGAAATATTTACAAACAAACAGTCTGTGTAGATTCATAGCTAAATCATCCAGGTAATAAAAACGTTTAAAAAATGTAGTTTTTTAAATAAAATCACGGGACTATATATAAAAAATCAACAAGATGACGACAAAACTTTTTTTTTTTAACGTTTACAAACAAATACTGTCCACAAAAAATTAAATTTAATGGTATTCAGAAGACAACAAGAATGAGATATACAGTGCTTGTTTGAAAGTTTGTGAACCCTTCAGAATGTTCTATTTTTCTGCATAAATATGACTCAAAAAGGTCATCAGATTTTCACACAAGAGAATCCAGTCAAACAAATGAGACACAGATATATACATTACAATCATTTATTTATTCTGGAAAATCATCCAGCATTTCATATCTGTGAGTAGCAAAAATATGTCTAGGATTAGCAGTTAATTTGAAGGTGAAATTAGAGTCCATCTGTTGAGAGGTGTTTTGAATCAGATAGATGACTATCAGGTGTCGGTGCCTGCTGTTTTATTTAAAGAACAAAGATCTATCAAAGTCTGATCATGTTTGTGGAAGTGAATCATGGCATGAACAAAGGAGATCCCTGAGGATCTCAGAAAAAGAGTTGATGTTGCTCATCAGGCTAGAAAAGTTTACAAAACCATATCTAAATAGTTTTGACTCCACAAATCCACAGTCAGACAGATTGTGTACAAATGGAGGAAATGCAAGACCACTGTTACCCTCCCCAGGAATGGTCGACCAACAAAGATCACTCTAAAAGCAAGACATGTAATAGTCTGCGAGGTTGCAAAGTAAGCCAGACTAAAGGCCTTTCTCACATTGGCTAATGTTAATGTTCATAAGTCCACCATCAGGAGAATGGTGTGCATGACAGAGTTGCGAGGAGAAAACCACTGCTTTCCAAAAAGAACATTGCTGCCCGTCTGCAGTTTGCTAAAGATCATGTGGACAAACAAGATGACTATTGGAGAAAGTTAATGAATGGATAAGACCAAAATATAAATTTTGGGTTTAAATGAAAATCATTATGTTTGGAGAAAGGAAAACACTGCATTCCAGCATAATAACCTTATGTGAAACGTGGTGGTGGTAGTATCATAGTTTGGGCCTGTTTTTCTGCATCTAGGCCAGTGTGGCTTGCCATCATTGATGGAACAATGCATTCTGAATTATACCAGCAAATTCTGAGGAAAATGTGTGAACTGAGTCTCAAGAGAAAGTGGGTCATGCAGCAAGACAACGACCCCAAGCACACAAGTCATTCTAGCAAAGAATGGTTAAAGAAGGACAAAGTTAAAGGGATAGCTTATCTTCAGTTGCTGGTCCCCATTGACTTGCATAGTGTTTTTTTTTTTCCTTTCTTTCTTCATACTATGGAGGTCAATGGGGACCAGCAACTGAAGGTGAACTATACCTTTACAGAGATAGCACATGTACGTCTGCAAGATGTCTGTTACAATTGCTTCATCTGGAAAGCATCTGCTGTGTACACACATCTGATAAACGTCTTTTTTGACGTCAGTTTTACATACATTCTAAATTATAAACATCTTAAAGACATTTTCTAAACGTATATTTGACATCTTATAGGAAACGTCCTAGACGTATTGCAGATGAGCAAACACTCTAATAAATATGTCTTGCAGATGTAAATGCAGACATCAAATAGAGGTCTCGTTGATGTACGTGTGCTATCATGGTAATGTTTTGAAAAAGCCAAGTCAAAGTCTGTACCTTAATCAATTGAAATGTTGTGGAAGGGCCTGTAGCAAGCAGTTCATAGGAGGAATCCCACCAACATCACAGAGTTGAAGCGGTTCTGTACTGAGAAATGGGGGTAAATTCCTACAAACAGTTGTGCAGGACTGGTCAGCAGTTACAAGAAACTTTCAAGAAGCAAAGATTCACATACTTTTGCCATTGACATATATGTAACACTGGATAATTTTTCTCAATGGATAAATGACAAAAGTACATATTTTTGTCTCATTTGTTTGATTTGATTTTATTTGTCAACTTTCAGGACTTTCCACAAAAGTCACAGTTTACACAAAAAAACAATAAATAAATAAAGCGGCACAACTGTTTTCAACATTGATAACAATAAGAAATGTTTCTTTAGCAGCAAACCAGCATATTGGAATTATTTCTGAAGGACCATGTGGCACTGAAGAGTGGAGTAATGATGCTGAAAATTCAGCTTTGAATCATTGGAAGAAAAAAATTACATTTTAAAATATATTCAAACAGAAAACAGTAATTTTAAATTGTAAAAAAAAAAAAAAAAAAAAAAGTTTTAAATTGTAACAATCTTATAAATTGTATCAACATCTTATAAGTTCTTAAAGTTGAGCAATGTATTTTAAACCTAAACATTAAACTAAATTCTGAATTAGTTTATCGACAGTTGTTTGTTCAGCATTTGTTTGGTGACCCACTGTGATGCTCAAGAAGCCAGACAGATGGAATGTTATTATATAACATATTATATAACACACATGTATTGATTTAAAGTTATTGTTTCTGAAATTTTCAAAGATATCCTCTTGAATTTGACACCAAATGAGCAAAGACAGAATGACTCCGTAAGTTTTGCTTTAGATTTCCTGTTGTCAAGACAATATCCGAGAGTCATTTCTTTTGGAGTTGTGCATTCAGATGTTTATTTTTATTTTTTTATTTTTTTATAGAGTGTTAGTTTCAATAACCACAGCATGTTTGATCAATGGAATAGTGGTTGAATTTTCACAAACATTAGTGAACCATTGCATTTCGATTGTCAGACATTCATCACTTAAAAGAGCATGTTATATTAATTGTAACAACTTGCTCTGTTGGTGTGTGTTATGGGTTCTAGTGTGATTATAAGAATGTACAACCTGTTACACAAGACATATTTGAGTTTGCATTGAGATATCTGATTACAGACTTTGAACTCTATGAGAGTTGCACGTGATATTACTAGGGTCTTATTCTCAAGAGTCGGATCTGAGAAGCAGGAGACTTGAGCAATATTTGTTCTTCATTTAATCTCATTGTGAAAACTCGGAGTTGCAGGAGATCCTATTTACGATTTTTCTTTCCCCCGGGGGCCGGGGCTAAGACAAAAACACATAATTAGTACTAGAGCATTGCTGCATGATCAGAAATTCAATCTTACAATTGACAATCCTCTAATGCTAATATGATGGAGGGTTTCATTCCCCTAAACCTGCCTGATTAGCTCTTAACCTCAAGTGTCTCGATCCTTTAAGAGTCCTTTAAAACCTCTTATTGTTTGCTGTCCACTCAGTACTGGCAGACTGAAGCGTGCATCCTTCATCCCAGAGACAACAGCCATGTCCTTCAAACTGCTATTTCCCGAGTGCCGTGTAGCCATATTATGCCCATCAGAGACAACTGGGAGCCCGAGAGACTCTTTTGGCTGAGGCGGCATCTTCAGTGACAGCCCACCAAAGACTCTTTGGCATGGCTCCTCATCCGGTTAAGGAATGGGATTGGGATGCATTTGGCAAGCCCTGGGTGAAACTGTTATCACTCCCAAACAGATAAGAAGCAAATCTAATCAGAGGAGAAAAAAAGGCATATACTGCAATTTTCCCACTTTTCTTGCTCTTTATTTTGCGCTCTCTCTTCCTCTGCCTTTCGCTCGCAATTGACTCTTTCATATCCATCAAGGGCACGTCTAAAATGACAGACGAAATCTAAACAACATCATTGTTTTGGAAATGTGAACTGATGTGTGCAAAAATGAATAGTAAAATCAGTAATATTGTGAAATAGTATTACAATTTAAAAGAACTGTTTATTTATTGTAATACGTTTTAAAATGTAATTTATTCTTGTGATGCAAAGCTGAATTTCCAGCATTACTCCAGTCTTCAGTGTCACATGATCCTTCAGAAATTATTCTAATATGCTGATTTATTGATCAGGAAGCATTTCTTAATGTCAATGTTGAAAACTCTTTCAGATCCATCAAGGGCAAGTCCAAAAATGGCAGATGAAATACACTTTAGGTTGAAAAAACTCTTTAGATTGCAGACTTTCTGACTATTATTTTAAAGAAAGACATGGGAATATGTGGAATTGCCATGACACATTCCCAAGGCACAACTATACGATCAGTTTGGTTTCTATCTATCTATCTATCTATCTATCTATACACACACACACACACACACACACACACACACACACAGTCTGT
>NW_015544316.1:152503-153831 GCF_001515605.1 Sinocyclocheilus anshuiensis | reverse complement strand
CAGTCTTTCTCTCTCTCTCTCTCTCTCCACACACACACACACACACACACACACACACACACACACATTTCTTAAAATAATAATGAATATAAATAATACAAATAATAATACAATTATTTATATTTGATGTATATTCAAAACAGGAGAATGGTGTGATTTGATATCCAATTATAACATATTCAAAATCCTGTTCTTTCATTATCTCACATTCTTCAAGACACCATGCAGGAAACATCTGAAAAGGCAAGCAAGCATATGATTGGTGTCACCATAGCGCTGGAAGGGGTCGTGTAGGATATTTAGGCATGTGGAGATCCTTGGGGGACGCCATATGCTTGGCAGACCTGTTGGTATTTTCTGAACGTCGTATTTACTCCTTAAGCACAGTTTATTAGGAATCATCCATGAATATTGTTTAAAGGAGTTTTTTGTACTTATTTATTTACATTGCAGCCTATATCAGTTTGATGCCAGACAAATAATGTAGAGCTGTGTATGTGTCTGAATTTTTCAAAGTGTACATGTTATTGTAAAAGTTATGACTGGATGAGCAGCATTCAAAGCTCTGAAATGTCCAGTGGTGGACGAAGTACACAAATCAAGTACTTGAGTAAAAGTGCAGATACGTATAATAAAATATTACTACAGTAAAAGTACTCCTTTTTCAGTTTTACTCGAGTGAAAGTACAAAAGTACTCAATTTTTCATGTACTTAAGTAAAAAAGTACTGATAGATAGATTTATTTTGCAATTGTATATAGGCTACTTAATTTAATTTTATATTAGCACATATTTTTTTTTAATCCTGCTGCTCAAAATACCTGGGATTTTCCCAAAATAACCACTATACGGAGTTAAGATATATTTTTGTTGTTGATATGGACTACGTTGACTAGATTGATGCAGTACTGTTCACTGTGAAGCTTACACTGTGAAGTACCTGAGACAAAACAGATTTGACCATCTGATTTTCACCAGAAAAAAAGTGTTTTAAAGCTTGTTGTTTTGCAGAACATCACAGTTATATATGACATGAGAATAAGGCCTGAAGTTAGGAAGAACATTTTAAGGACTTTATATCTAAAAGTTACCTCAATTTAGCACCAGCAAGCTTGTTAGCTAGACAGTTAGCATCAGCTAACAATATTTACTTATTTTCAGTATGGTTATGATGAATAAACATTCATATCTCTCTACTCCGCTAGTTAATCCAAACAATATAAAAATGTATACTGTTGATAAACAATATAAAATCAGACGTCACATAGGGCTAAATGTGTAGCATTTCAATAAAACTGTTAACGTTACGGCAGCGGGGAATATGAACG
>NW_015544316.1:148496-152435 GCF_001515605.1 Sinocyclocheilus anshuiensis | reverse complement strand
GCGCGCTCACAAGATCTCCCGGTTCTTACTTGTGAATTCAGTTCACTGGAGACTCGCACTAAACGGTTCATTTGAATCAGTGAGTTGTCGACTCGAGAACAGCTGCAATCGGATCATTCTAATTTGTGAATGAATCGTTTGGTGCAATTTGCGAACCGATTTAAAAGGTTAATTGAAAAGAATCAGTTTGTTCTTGAATCAGACAACGCTTCTGCATGTTGGAGCACGTGATATATTATAAAGGAGTAACGATATGTTTTATGAAATGTAGTGAAGTAGAAACTATGATCTCATGCTTTGGAATGTAGTGAAGTAAAAGTAAAAGTTACTCAAAATAAAACTACTCCAGTAAAGTACAGATACTTAAGTACAGTAACAAAGTAAAACTACTCTGTTACTGTCCACCACTGGAAATGTCAAATAAATGCTCACCTGAAACCACATATTTTATATTAATGTGGCAAGATGCTACAACCACTTTACAACCAGAAATAGATGGGCAGTTTTAATGTTCATCTTGGTAGATATACAACAAACCTCCCGTATTATAAACATGAACATTGGGACATTGTCACACTTCCCTTAAGGCAAGGAGCGAGGAGACCAGGGATACACAAAACAATAGTCTTTTAATCCAAACATCCAAGGAATTACACGGGGCAGACAGGAGTTTAGGAAACACCAGGGTTGACATATAATCTCGGACAAGGACAGACAGCACAGACTCGAACTTAAATGCAAGGGATAATTAACAAACACAGGTGTACTGAATGACTAATTAACTGGGAAGCGGAACACATGGGGAAGAAACTGGGTCACAGAGCGCAACAAACAGTCCAGGGGCGTGACAGACATATTCTATATGATTTGTGTATTGATTTTGTATGGAACGCAAATGCATTTAATTTTAAAATTAATATGAGTATTCATTCATTCATTCATTGATGATGGTTAGGGAAAGAAATGGAAGATGTGTGCAATGTATTTGTGAATATATGTGCTGCTTGGTGGATCTGTTTTTTTTATTAACAGTAGTGATTATTCATTTTTATTTTTGAACTGTTTATTTAAATTTAAAGTGACTTCAATAATATTGTTGATAATGCTAACTAATTTCAAGTGTAATATGACAAGAAGCTACTCATTTTGAATTGTTGATGGGGCAAAAAATAAAAGGTAAGAAAAAAACATGATTTTAGTCAGTTATTGAGGGAAACATTACAAAACTCAACAATGACAGGTTTAATTTCAATGCCTCTAACGTTTTATATTGGACAATACAGGGTAAAACCCATCCTTCTCCTCCTCTTTTTCAACTGTCCTTCATCCTGAGCTGAGGGAGTCAGTTTGATAACATTACACTTTAACATTACCCATAAACACCAACCTGCATGACAGGAGCGATCTGCCAAGTTCTATGCAACTCCATCAAAATCAGTGAAGGCTCACCATATTTCCTGTGGGAAGTGTGCGCTAAGATCTGATCAAATCTCAGTCTAATTGCTGACTGCACACAAAGCAAACTTCTTCCCTGGTCAAAATGGATTTTGTCAGATGCCCCTAATTGTTCTAATTTGGTCAGTCAGGAGTATTCCTCTGGATGTTCATTATTGTGCATTAATCTTGTCATGAACTGATGTTGAACCCTTTATCAGCATAAGGGGGAAATATAATTGGTGTAAATAGATTTCTGGAAGGTTTTAACGTCAGAGATGACTTTATGAAGTCTAGGGGCATTTGTATGAAAGTGCGTATGGAGAGCAACATGTTCAACAACAATGCACATTAAGTTTGGTGCATGCAAAAAAATATATAATAAATAATAATAAAAAAATAAAATAAAAAATCTGTTTCCAGGATGCCCAGTTCACCTTTAAAATTCTGACAATGAAATAGATGTTTTTTGCTCATAATTCCAGCAGGGATTAACTTGCCCATTCTAACCAGCCTAACCATAACTCTTTGAGCCAGTGAGACTGCATAGCGCCCCTAAATCCCACAGCCAATCAGAAGGATAGATGAGGCATGAGAACTGAATGTGATATTTTTGCAAAAAGTAACATTTTTGAAAAAGTGATATTATTGCAATTTAAATAACTCTTTTCTGTTTGAATATATTCTAAAATGTTATTTATTCCTGTGATGCAAAGCTGAATTTATAGCATCATTACTCCAGATTATTTAACATCATTACTAAAGCTTTTATATTAAATACATCATTACTAAAGATTATATATTTATTTATTTATTGATAACAATCAAAGAGAGAGACAAACAAACTGTATTATACATTTATAAATATTAAAATTATGAATTAAACATTTAAAAATAATTTAGCATAAATTGTTAGAAGTAAAATCTCACGGATTAGGCTTGCAAAACAAATCCTTATTATTGAGTTGTTTTGCCTTTGCTGGCAGAACAATAAACAAGAGACAGAAAGCAATGGGAGAAGAGAACAGGTTTGGAAAAGGACTGGTGTCCTCATAAGTGTCTTTGTGTTATTAATTTATTAAATTGTCTTGTTGTAAATGTCAGGACACTTTGAGAACATTTCTGCTTTCAAGAAACGCAATTAAAATCAATGAAGCTGAACTACTGTACATTGAACAATTGACCCTCACTCTAAAATTTTAGTATTTACCCTTCTGCATTTCTTTCATTCTAAGACGAGCTAAACTCTGCAATGACAGGTAACATTCTTGTTACGTTCAATAATGAGTCGTCCTGATTCAATGACTGTGAGGGAGAGGATGCTGACCTAACTTGAAGTGTTTAACTGCTCTGGGGTGCGTTTCCTGTACAACGACGTAACTCGCTGATTAACCACCATAGTACAATGCATTGTTGTGGAAACTAACTAGCCAGTCATGACTGTTTCCCGAACACGGTTGCATTCCCGTCGTTTGAACCACATTAGTTCAACAATTTAGGGCCGTTGTTAATGACGTCACACGCATGTGGTGGAGTAATAACTTCTGCTAATTAATTGATTTGAGATTTCTGAGATGCTGCTGTATTGAACATGGCACCTGATGACTAATTTACTATGTTTTGTTCCCTGTCCTTTAGCTTTATTTGATGTTTGATTCATCGCGGATTTCCTCTTACGTCATACTCCCGGGTTCCCTTAGGCATTTATGCACATGCGCACTCTTAAAAAACGGTGCTTATTGAGGATGTGCTAAAATTTATTGATTAAAATGTATATGCATTTTAATAGAATGGAAGATATATAGTACTGCGTGTTAGTTTGCTTATTGTGCCCAAAAGCATACTTTATTTAAGTCCATATGTCTTTCTAACAAGAAACTATATGCTCCTAACCACAGGTCGAGAGCTGTAGTTCCTACAACACAAGTTTGCGACGCTGTTTGCGAATGTTCGTTTGAACTACTGTATGGTTTCGGGAAACACCGAATCATTGAAGTATGTTGGTAACAACAGAACTTGCGACCATAGTTGGCTAACAATGCTTTTGGGAAACTCACACCTGAACAACAATATCACTGCATGCATTTTTTTATTTTTTTTTATTTCTGTTGTTAGAGCAGGCAGCATGTTCCCATAGCAACACAAGAGCTGTGTGCATATCCATTGACATTTTTTGAAATTCTCGGAAACTTTTTATACTCATTCTTGAGAACATGTGTTAGAAAAGAGACGAGACCTAAATAAATTACATCTTCCTCCTCAGAAGCGGTTTGTCCCTCTTTACTGGAATGAAAGTCTTAAAGATCCTCACCTCTGGATGGTAAATGACATGGTAAACTACATCTCCTGAACACACACACAAACACACACACACACACACACACACACACAAACACACACACACGCACGCACGCACACACACACACGCACACGCACACACTCACACACACACACACACACACACACACACACACACACACACACACACACACACACACACACACA
>NW_015544316.1:138957-147157 GCF_001515605.1 Sinocyclocheilus anshuiensis | reverse complement strand
AGGAAGACTTTCAGCTCTTCACATGGTGGCCCACACACACACACACACACACACACACACACACACACACAAGCATCTTTTTTCATTGTTAATAAGCAGAGGTTTTTTGTTTTTTTTTGACCAAAATATATATTTGTAGGCTTCATACACTACGAACACGTTCAAAAGTTTAAAACAAAAAGTGGATCCCATTGCAAGAAACAAACAAAAAATAAACAAAAAATCCACGTCCAGGCACTCACATAGCAGGCAAAATATAAAAAAGCCTTAATTGTAAGACAGGGCCAGATGTTAAAAAACACCAACGCGTATCAGCCCAAACAGGCCTTCGTCAGGGTGTTGACCAGGGGTTCAGAGTGTTTACAAACGTTCAAAAGTTTGTATGATTTTTTTTTGTTGTTTTATGTTTTTTGAAAGAAATCTGTTATGCTCACCAAGGCTGCATTTATTTGAACCAAATTATAGTAAAAAACAGTAATATTGTAGAATATTACGGCTATTTAAAATCACTGTTTACTGTTGTAATATATTTTAAAATGTATTTTATTTCTGTGATGAAAAGCTTAATTTTCAGATAATATTTGGTCTTTGAAATAATGATGAAATAAAATAAAAATTTGAGATGAAAAACTTCAATTTGAAAAACAATCTTACATTTATTTTTGTTAGTTGCCAAAGGAATATTTCTAACTTTCGTTAGAAAAACTAAAGTTTTTTTTTTTTTTTTTTCAGGATTCTTTGATAAATAGAAAGTACAAAACAACAGCATTGATTTTAAATAGATTTATTTGAAAATGTAATTTTGCAATATTAAAAAATAAAATAAAATAAAAAAAAGTTGTCACATTTTGATTATATTAATAATAAAAAAATTATGTTAAATTGCAAGAAAAAAATGGTATATATATTATTTTGTAGGTTTATTTTTATTTTATTTTAATATTTTTCTTGATTTTTAGGTACAAGGTTATGTGAAATGCATTCGACCACAACAATAGACCTGCATGAAATCTGTTTTTTTATTTATTTTTTTATCACCCTAGTGAAAATGTTAATGTGTCGTTATGCATCAAAGGACCACCTCGCATAATACCTATTTTAATGTTAATGGAAACAAACACCCAGTTTAACAATGTAATACACTAGGTGCAAACATGTACAATAAGTTGCTGATAAAATGGTAAGAGGCTGTGCTGTTCTTCCAGTAAACTGTTGAAGAACATCGTATGCTCATCTAAATTAAACATCAAGAACAATTCATCACAATAAAAATGATCAAGACACTTTCTATAAATTGTACACACCACAAGTTTCATAAAACATGAAACTTACAATTTTACATTTCATCACTGAGCTGTGGGATGGTTTATTAAAATAAATGTGTAAGGAAATGATTTCCCCCACAGGTTTGTACTTGACTTTGAAATATTATGCTGACTTTATTTCCGCTGCCAGTTCACTCATTACATTTCTCTTTAGTCGTCTCAGTTTTCCCAGTAAAAGAAAAAAAACTTAGCAGAGGTAGAGTCAGATAGCTTAAGGTAAGTTCTTCAAAGTTTGCCTTTCATATACTAATGATTGTGAGCAAATGGACAGACACTTGATTCTGGATTACAATTTCTTTGTGTAAAGCAGCACATATGTCCTTGCACAAAGCTTTTAAAACATAAACAGTGCAAACAATGTGTAAAATTACTTCAACAATTAAGTATAGCTGATGGCAACTTCACTAAACATCAACAAAATCCATGCAGTTACTTTATGTATTCATTTATTCATTCATTAATTGGCTTTTTTTTCACATGAGGACACTTTTTTACTGTATATTACACTTACGTCTTTATTGCTTCATGATATTGTATAAAATGTTTTAAGTCTTTTAAGTCTAAGTTCATTTAGATTATTAAATCTATTATATTGTCGTATTATTTAATAGTTATGTTATCATTTTGAATTACATTTATTTTTAGATTTTCAATCATTTTTATGTTTTGTTATGTGCTTTTGTCATTTTTAATTGATTATATATATATATATATATATATGTTATTACTCCACCACATGCGTGTGACAAAGGTTTTGTTTACCTTTAATTTTATTCCAGTTAGTACTTCAGTACTAGTTTAACAATTCAGCATAAAAAAATTTAATAATTAAAATTAGAAATGTTGCCTTGGCAACTGAAATAAATAAGTTTAAGATTGTTTTATTTTATTTCATCATAATTACAATCACCAAAAATTATTCTTACATTTTTGCTTTTAGTTAACAATAACAACATTATTTCTTAATACTTAAACACATTATTTATCTGACAGAATAAAGAATGGTTCAATCAACCTACATAATGTAAAGAACATTATGTGACAATATGACCTTGATTTATTTAATATTGACTGAGTCAAAGACTAGTCCATGTCAAAGATTTGCTTTATTTTGGACTCAGAATTTTTTTTTTTTTTTTTTTTTTTTGAGAAATTCCAATGTAAACAAAAGCTTATATTTAAAACCGCAACACATTTGAACCATAATTCATGAGATGGATGGCCTGAGGGAAGGAACTGTTCCTGTGTCTGGTTGTTCTGGTGCTCGGTGCTCTGTAGCGTCGACCAGATGGCAAAAGTTCAAAGAGTGAGTGTGCTGGATGTGAGGGGTCCAGAGTGATTTTGCCAGCCCTTTTGCTCACTCTGGATGAGTACTGTTCTTGAAGAGAAGGGAGGGTTGTACCAATGATTCGCTCAGCAGTCCGGACTACCCTCTGTAGTCTTCTGAGGTCAGATTTGGTAGCTGAGCTGAACCAGACAGTTATAGAAGTGCAGAGGATGGATTCAATGATAGCAGAGTAGAACTGTTTCAGCAGCTCCTGTGGCAGGTTGAACTTCCTCAGCTGGCGAAGAAAGTACAACCTCTGCTGGGCCTTTTTCACAATGGAGTCAATGTGAGTGTCCCACTTTAGGTCCTGAGAGATAGTGGTGCCCAGGAACCTGAATGACTCCACTGTTACCACAGTGCTGTTCATGATGGTGAGTGGGGGGAGAGCAGGGGGGTTTCTCCTGAAGTCCACGATCATCTCCACTGTTTTGAGCGTGTTGAGCTCCAATTTATTATAATCAAATTATATTTGATTAATATTAAAGAGCAGGTCATATGGGTTTTCAAAAAATATATTTTTTGCAGTTTTTAACATAGCTATCCTTCAACGTAAACAGTCTGCAAAGTTGTTCATCAAAAAAAGTGCATGGAAAATAAAGATATAGTCTCTCAAAAGAAAGAGACGACTCTGAACCGCCTTAATGAGTCGTCATATTTTCGAATCTTCTGCCTGTTACCTATAGACGTCACAAAGTAACATTTATATATTCCCCACCTGCCCACAAAATACGAACACTCTGACCTGCTCACAAACTCTTCCACTAGTTTGTGTGTTTACATCATTTCTAGAAGACGCTGTGTTTTCAGCCTCACTGGGCATACACATTTCCCACACTTGCACCTCAAATAAATAAATAATAATAATGAATGCAATAAAACTGCTGTCATATCACGTAAAGTACCACATGCAAAGTTTAAACTTACCACTGAGAAACGTCCTGATCAAGTCGTGCTTGTGATGGAGTTTCCGGTTGAGTGACTGCATCGGTATCATCCTCGGACTCGGGCTCGAATTGATAAGGTAATATCGATGCCATTTTTGTAACCTTATAGCATCTTTGTTTACAAGTAACCCTCCGGAGCAAAAAATCAATTATGGTAATGGGCGTTTCATTTCCGACATTGTATAAGGAAAGACCAATCACAACAGACTTGACCAGCTGACCAATCAGAGCAGAGTAGGCTTATGGAAGGGAGGGGAGTACAGTTCTTAAGCTCAGAACTGCTTTGAACGAATCATTTCAAAATCATTGAAAAATGATTCTAATATTGAATGTATATTCTGAGAAAATTACATTGTTTCCTGACTGTAGATGCATTTAAACCTGTTGTAGGGGACTACACAATATTAGTACACTTTAAAATACCATATGACCTGCTCTTTAATGAAACAGACGGCAGCAAGTTTACAGTGGATCTAGGCCTAATATATTGTTACATCAGATGTTTTTGCCCAACTGTTCTCCAAACGTCCAATTAAGACATCACCGACTATGTTTGCGAATAGACGCCAGGTATTTTGAAATGCTGTAATTGTGTGTGTGTATTAGACTGTTAATTCGGGATCGCACGCTGCCTGAGAGATGCGTATTTCGCTCTTCAGGCTATGTGTCTGTGAGTGAGTAACAGATTGCGATCTTTTTGTTTTTGTGGCTTATTATGATTAATAACTCTTTTAACATCAAACACGTCCTGCACTTTATTTTCTAATTCATGCATGTTATTTTCCTAATAACGAAACCAAAACATCTTTTGTGCTTTGCATCTGAAGGATATACAAAACTTTTTTTTAATGCATAATAAGATTTATTTTAGCCTACAATATAATAAATACCATAGTCCTATTTCAATATATTTTTAAACATCTAGACTAATCTTTTTTTTTTTTTTCGCATCGATGCAGACTCGTTCACAGCATTGCACTTCATGTCAGATAGGAATTCATCAACCTGAAGCATCAGCGTAATGATCAGCATCCAAAGACCGAATTATTTCAACCGGTATCAGGCATAAAATGTCCTTAAAATAAGCCGATTACCTTGGCAAAGCATTGGGTAACAAAACAAATAAGCTTTTCAGTGATGCCATGAAAAAGTGCACACAGAAATCGGAAACCGACTATTTTTGTCATTTTTATGGCTATGACAAATTTGACGCTCTTTATCTCAGAATTAGATTATGCGACTTTAGCCGGGGTTTCACAGACGGGGTTACATATTTTACCCTGAAGTCTGAATCCAATAATCACCAAATAGAAAAGATGGGTTAAACTCCCACTTTTCATTTGAGTGATTGTGAAGATTACACAGGAAAGTGGGAAATAAAGTGGGAGGAGCTTGTAGTGTTCAGAGGTAACCTACATAATGTCTTGTGTTCCCACTGTGATTAAATATATCTGTTGGGGGTTGGAGGAGGGAGGTCTAATTTTGAACTAGGTGAGGGGCAAAAATAAAAATAAAAATGAGAGAGAGAGAGACAGAGAGGAAAGTGAGAAGAGGAGGAAGAAAGAAGACTAAAACGTTACACAAGCAACAACTTATCAAAATCAGGTTGACAGAATCGGGCTGCAAAGACAGTGGCACCTCTGAATGCTGCAGGAATTTGATGCGGTTAAAAATATGTTTTCTTTACCGCTTTTTATTCCTCGCTCAGCTGTTTCTCGTCATGGTGTTCCACAAGCATCAAGGGAGCAGCGAGCGTCATGTGCAACAGGATCGGTTTAGATGAGGATCATTCGCTGGTGGTACAATCATTGTAATAGTTGAAATAACTGGAAAACTTGGACGAATGCCTTTTATAAACGAATATGAGACAATGTGTTTATTGTTAGGAGGAGATTGTTAATGTGTGTGTCTGTGTGTATTTAATAGGGAATTATTATGTTATAGTGTGTGTGTGATTACAAATAGAAACTGAACATGATGCATTCATGCATATTGAGGGATTACGTGCTTGTAAATAATGCCAGCATCATGTAGAAGCAGGAATTGTTTGTGTTGAAGCTTAATGTCCAACACATTTTTTTTCATTTTTTTTTTTTATTTATGCTGTTTATTTATGTCTACAATATTTTACAAAATAAATGTATTTATATTATCAGTGATATAAACAGGCTTGTGCAAAATTTAGAATTCATGAGTTGGAATTTGATTTGAATTGGCCACACTTTAGGAAGTTGAATTGTGGTGATATTAAGATGAATTTACTGAACTAAAAATGAAAGACATGTAATGCATTCTGGGAAATTAAATTATTTTCCACCTTGGTCACACAAAAGGATCTATTGGTCGCTCATTCTCTTTTTTTTTAACAGTTTCACAGTGCTTTGGTAAATTCATGCAGTGATGATTATATACAACTGTCTGCTGTTTCCTACATTATCAGTTTCTAATGTCATGTTGCTCATTAGTTCATCTATTAGTTCATTACATGTTACTTTCATTTTTTTTTTATGTGTCCTGAATTGTGAAGGTGAAGCTTGAAATTCACTAATGATAGGGAAATGCAAAGCTTTAGATCAACCAGTGATCAACCACTTCTCTAAAATATCTCAGAGATGCATCTCATGGAGCTTCATTTGGCAAGCAATATTTAAATAGACAGAGCACAACACAGTGTCACAAATTCTTATAATGGAAGAACAACAAGGAAACAAAGAGGGGCAGCAGCCAGGAAGAAGAGGAGTAAGGATGCGTGAAGCAAGGCTAAACATTGGAAGAAGTAAAGCAAGTATGTAGGCCTATGTATGTCTCTGATGGAATAAGCACGACTACTGTGCACCATGTTCTCAATTATGACCTTATATATAAGGACTTGTCATTCTGATTTCACTGACATGTTCATTGACATAAACATAACATATTAACTTAATTTTGAGAGATGAACTAATAATTTGGAGGAAATTGCAGGCTTTTGCAGATAAGCCAATATTGTTTTGAGAAATGCACTGGTTTGCAAATGTTAAAGATGATTCGAGAAATGTCCAGAAGTGACAGAAAACTGTAAAAACTAGCCTTGACCACCATATAAATTCATGCGGGTCTAAACTGGTCTTTCCAGCAGGGAAGTTGTCTTAAAAGGGGAACACAATGTTCCTCTCCGAATCATCACAAGCGCATTCAATCACAACATGGATGGCGGTGAGCATTTGGGTGAGGGCTTTAATCTCTCCTCTGACAGCGGTGAGACCAACAGAGGTAGTTTGTTTGGGTGTATTAATGCTGGAAGAGAACTCGGGCCATATGAATGGTTGGTGCTTAGAGGTAGTGAGCCAGGACTGGTAATAGGATTACATAAATGAATGGCTTCTTGCACCTTCATCATTTAAGGCTAACAGTCCACATGATGGAAACCAATTAAAGCTAACGCTTTGACAAGAGCGGATTGGTCGACATTGACACCACATCAGAGTACGAGGGCAGAGGGCTTTCCAAACGCATGACTAGTTGCTGAAGTGTTGTGTGTGAAGTGTAACCAGTATGAATGTTGAATAAATCCAGTGGCAGGTTATGTGAATGATGTCAAGTGACAAATATTTATAAAACCACAGCACTGTTATATAAAACCACACAATGAACATTAAACAAATGTTTCAAAAAGCTTTTGGATACTTATAAGACAAGGCTGCATAATAATTCATAATGTTCTCTGTCACTTTCATACAGCAAGAACTGACACTGATTACCTAATCATATAAAACCACACAATGAACATTAAACAAATGTTTCAAAAAGCTTTTGGATACTTATAAGACAAGGCTGCATATTAATTCATAATGTTCTCTGTCACTTTCATACAGCAAGAACTGACATTGATTACCTAATCATTTATTAAAATGATTAAAATAAAATAGGAGAGTATGAACCCTTTAATATCATTCAGAATAACGTAAGTAAGTGAGCAAGTTTTCAGGGATAACTATGAAAATGCTGCTGAATGAAACACAATCAAGCCATTCAGAACATTTTAGTTCCCCTTCAGGAACTCGAGCTGCCGGCAAGAGTGGGCAGCATCTCAGGCTGTGTGTTCTTCCCTGCCCGCGCTACATTTCGGGTGGGGATACACACAGTTTGTGTGTTGTCTGCTTGGGAGCAAAACACGCCGAGTCAGCTCTCGCTGACTGCCCGCATTCCGAGCGTTTGTCATTGTGTATGCTTGCTCTCCGAGGGCTCTCTTTGAGGAGGGAGACTTCACCTTCTTCTTCCTCACCTACCAGATCCAGCGCCCGCTCTCAGGGTTCGGAAGCTGCGGTTCTTTCCCCCCGGTGAGAGGGCTCGACGCTCCGCCTATCTTCCTCCGAGGAGGTTGATGAGGGCGTCGATGAGCTCGCCAGTTGCACAAGCATCAGTTACAAAAAAGTAGAGCAGCTAGTATGGCCGTCCCCTGCCGGTTCGCCGCGTCAGGGCACTGAGCTAGCCGCTCTAAATGCACCAGAGGCCAGTCTCGTGAGACTGGTTCCCTTAGTATGTCACTTGGCGGTGTGGGAGCCCCTGCCAAGCGTGCCTCCTTGGGTCCTGCCCTGAGCAGGCTCTGGTTCTATCAGTCAAAT
>NW_015544316.1:138334-138872 GCF_001515605.1 Sinocyclocheilus anshuiensis | reverse complement strand
AGTTCTCTAGAGCAGCTAGTAGGGCTGTCCCCTGCCGGTTCGCCGCTTCAGGGCACCAAGCTAGCCGCTCTGATTATACCAGAGGTCAGTCTCGAGAGACTGATTCCCTTAGTAGACTAACGTGTCTCGGTGGGTCCTGCAGACTGTAGAGTGAGGCTATAGAATCCAGTTCTCCTCCGCCTCAGTTTTTAACGGGGTCATCCCCACTATGGTGGGTCCCGAGAAGGCTCTGGTCATGGAACAGAAGTAGTTACTCTTTTGAGGAAGGAGGCCATCGAGGTGGTCCCTCCTCACGTAGCAGAGTCTGGGTTCTACAATCGGTACATCTCCATTCCGAGGAAGGATGGAGGGTGGCGTCCTATTTTAGATCTGCGTCATTTGAACAGCTCAGTCAGGCGACTGAAGTTCAGCACACTCGCACTCAAACAAGTCGTGTCTCAGATCAAGTCTGAGAACTGGTTTGGCACGATCGATCTAAAAGATGCACATGTCTCCATCCTTCCTCATCACAGGAAGTTCCTGAGGTTTGCTTTTGGGG
>NW_015544316.1:137384-138148 GCF_001515605.1 Sinocyclocheilus anshuiensis | reverse complement strand
TCACGTAGCAGAGTCCGGGTTCTACAGTCGGTATTTCACCATTCCGAGGCGTCCTATTTTAGATCTGCATCATTTGAACCACTCAGTCAGGCGACTGAAGTTCAGCACGCTTGCACTCAAACAAGTCGTGTCTCAGATCAAGTCCGAGGACTGGTTTGGCATGATCGATCTAAAAGATGCACATGTCTCCATCTTTCCTCATCATAGGAAGTTCCTGAGGTTTGCTTTTGGGGTCAAAAGCTTACCAACACCGAGTTCTTCCTTTGGCCTAGCACTCTCACCCCACACTTTCACGACTCAACCACATCAACGATTGGTTGATATTAGCCCAATCAGAGCGGACGGCAGTTCGACATCGAGATGTCTTTCTCGCTCACACGAAAGAGCTGGGGCTAAGACTTAATGCCAAGAAAAGTGTGCTTTCTCCAGTACAGAGAACCACTTATCTGGGCGTGGTGTGGGATTCGACCACGATGCAGGCACGTATGTCTCCTGCTCGGATCGAGTCGATCCTCACCACAGTCACGAGAGTGAGACAAGGCCGGTCACTCACTGTCAAGCAGTTCCAGACTGCTGGGTCTGATGGCAGCCGCGTCCAACGTGATTACTTCTGGCCTGCTGTACATGAGACCCCTACAGTGGTGGCTTAAGACCAAGGGGTTCTCCCCGAGGGGAAACCCGCTTCGCATGCTCAAAGATAATGCGGCGGTGCCTACGTGCCTTAGACATGTGAAGGAAACCTTGGTTCTTCTCTCAGGGCCTGG
>NW_015544316.1:132617-136827 GCF_001515605.1 Sinocyclocheilus anshuiensis | reverse complement strand
GATGAAGGCACGTATGTCTCCTGCTCGGATCGAGTCGATCCTCACCACAGTCACGAGAGTGAGACAAGGCCGGTCACTCACTGTCAAGCAGTTCCAGACTGCTGGGTCTGATGGCAGCCGCGTCCAACGTGATTACTTCTGGCCTGCTGTACATGAGACCCCTACAGTGGTGGCTTAAGACCAAGGGGTTCTCCCCGAGGGGAAACCCGCTTCGCATGCTCAAAGATAATGCGGCGGTGCCTACGTGCCTTAGACATGTGAAGGAAACCTTGGTTCTTATGTCAGGGCCTGGTGCTGGGAGCTCCTGGTCACCGCATATGCTAGCGACGGATGCATCCTCCATCCAGAGCTCCCTCTATGAGGAAACTTTACTTCTTGGTGCGGAGACCGCCAGCTCAACCCAGCTAACTGCCCGTTTGGTACAGTTCTGGAGTTCCTGCAGGCCTGTTTATCCGCAGGGTTGACCCACAGCGTTTCTACGCAGCTCGAGTTCCTGAAGGGTAACGTCTTCAGGTTACGCATGTAACCATGGTTCCCCGAAGGGAACGAGACGCTGCATCTCAGGGCCATACTTCCGGCATCCCTGCCAGTGCTTGCTTCACTCCTAGAAGCTGACGCCGGTTTCACCGCACGTGCTTTTATGCTTCCTGGTCGCTACGTCACCCCGCCCGTGACGTCTCACCCATCCATTGGACTGATTACACACGTGATTCAGAGCGTGGTCACGCAGGAGGCGTAACCGTAGCGGTTCGACGCAGCGTCTCGTTCCCTTTGGGGAACCATGGTTACATGCGTAACCTGGAGACGATATTCATGTTTATGCAGTGTTGTTTTAGTATTGAGATACTAGTTTTTAATATTTTGATTTATTTTAATTAATTTATATATTTCCATTTTGTATTTAAATTTTAGTTAAAGTGTTATTAATTTTGTTGATTTTGTCATTATTATTATTATTATTATTATTCAGTTTTAGCTATTTTAGCACATTAAGTTAAAATAAATGAAAATGAGAAACATTGCTTAGGCAACTATTTGAAATAAAATAATACAATGCATTTTAAATTTATATAACTAACATGGTGCCACAGAAATTGAAAACAAATGGCAAAATGTCCTGTCATGGTTTATGGCATTGCAATGCGTATACACTTAGTGTAGTCTATATAGCAAAATGCTGTGTTTACTTACAACTTTGTATTTTATGTGTTAATCACATCTGTCTGAATCTTGATGTTTGACCATTTTCGAGTTGCTCACTTACAACCTTGACTTTATCTATCTATCTATCTATCTATCTATCTATCTATCTATCTATCTATATATCATGTATTTATTTATTTATTTATTTTTTAAACAAAGAGGCATTGGTAAGTCTTGGCAAGCTCTCATTCGGATAGTGTTACACATGCTCATTGATTCTAAACACCTAAAAATATTTGTATGATTTGTAACTGCAGCTATTTCACTCAATATGCAAAACTGTACCTTTAGGGGTTCAAGCAGCTTGCCAATTTTGGCACATTTCTTTCTGATAGTACTGGATTACTGCAGCATTAGTACCAGGGGCGTATTTAGTGAATTGGGGGCCCCAGGCAAAATATAGGAATGGGGACCTATACATTTGCACACATTTTCCTAGATCAACCTTGAGGTTCCTTTTTTGTTGTGATGCTTGCTGCTGCACAATGGTGCCCCATAGTTGTGTCCAGTGTTTCTACATTTTTCATGTACATGTTATAATGACTTTCTTTCATGTTGTAGACCACGAAATAGCAACTGATTTACAGCTGAGATACAGGATTTCACAAATAACAAAATAAATTAGAAAATGATAAACCTCACAATTGAGCGTTTAAACCAGGAGTGAGTCAGAAGTATAAATTATTATATTAATTTTAAACTAGGTTATGTGGGTGGATTTTCACATTGGTCTGAACAAAAACTACAGGCTGGATTATTGAATTGGAACTGGAATGAATTTTATATTGAATGAATATTAAATTGGAATTAATTTCAAACTGTAACTCCATTAGAAACAATTCCTTCTTTGAATATTTAAAAAAAAAATAGTGCAGTGTTTAGCAAATGAACCATGTTGTTGTTTTAATTAATTTACTGATTTATGATTATTGTTTTTTGCTTTAGTTCTATATAGTTTTGTCTTGTGAGGTGTATGTTTGTGAAATTGTATGTGCATTTTTTGTACGGTCATCTTGGCCAGGACTCCCTGGAAGAAGAGATTTATTTTATCTCAATGGGACCTTCCTGGAAAAATAAAGGATAAACAAACAAAAAAATGAAAATGAACATTCATTCTCTGCCAGTAGGAGGCGCTTTTGGAACGTCAGAAATATAGAATGAGAAAAGTGTGAAAAAATATATTGACGAGGAAAGTCCACTGATTAGTTACCAGCGTGAGCCTGTGTGCAAAGGCTGTCTAATTCTAAACTTTTTAAAATACATTTATTTTTAGTTATTTTAACTACAATTTTAAATAAAACTGAAAAAATTATGAAAAGGCAATTATACATTTACACACCTAAGGATTATATCAACCAAAAAAGTAACTGCGTATGTGTCCTCTACTTGGTTCCTTCTCATAAATGAGTAAGCGGCATTTAAATCAATTATAAAAATATAATACACACTGTTTCTCAATATTTAATTACAGATTCAGATGCATGATATTTTAATCTCCTTCAAGCAGGATACACAAAAAACACATTCAACTCGGATGGTTGTCATGGTAATAAACACCGTAAACAGCAACCGTTCTCGTGTCAGCGTTTAATGCACATCTCCTATATGAAAAACATTTTAGGGGGCCCTTGGCTTTTGGGAGCCCAAGGCGGTTGTCAGACTTTTGGACCCGTTTTGCCTCCGAAGTTCTTCCTGTGTTTCATTTTATGGTCTTTTTCCTGTTCTTGTTTAGTTTGATTACCTTATGATTCCATGCACCTGTGTTCCCCTGATTGCCCTGTGTTTATAAGCCCCAGTCTGTTCAGTTTGGTTTTGTCGGGTCTACTTTTTTGTGAACGTCATCCTTGTGCTCTGTGTCTCCCATTTGGATCATTAAAAGACTCTTGTTATGTGAAATCTCCCCGTTTCCTCGTGCCCGTGCTCCAGCGAATCGTGACAGCGCTTGGCTTCCTTTGCCTAATGGGTAAGTACGACCCTGATTAGTACTGGATAGTACTGGATTACTTCAGCATTCAGTGCTCAAATAATTATAAATGACTGTCCAAGGCAAACAATTTCCTATATCTCTATGACAGTTTATAGTTTATATATGTATATATATATTATTTTAGTATAAATAAAATTATGACATCATATGTGTCATATCATATCATTATTATGTCCCAAGAAATGCAAAACTACAAAAGATTTGGTCCTAGAACAAAACATGATACTTGACAGATATTTAGTCCTACCGAACAGAGAGGAATTTAGAATGGATAAACTACACTGAACAAAATTATAAATGCAACACTTTTGTTTTTGCCCCCATTTTTCATGAGCTGAACTCAAAGATCTAAGACTTTTTCTATGTACACAAAAGGCCTATTTCTCTCAAATATTGTTCACAAATCTGTCTAAATCTGTGTTAGTGAGCACTTCTCCTTTGCCGAGATAATCCATCCACCTCACAGGTATGGCATATCAATATGCTGATTAGACAGCATGATTATTGCACAGGTGTGCCTTAGGCTGGCCACAATAAAAGGCCACTCTAAAATGTGCAGTTTTATCACACAGCACAATGCCACAGATGTCGCAAGTTTTGAGGGAGCGTGCAATTGGCATGCTGACTGCAGGAATGTCCACCAGAGCTGTTGCCCGTGAATTGAATGTTAATTTCTCTACCATAAGCCATCTCCAAAGGCGTTTCAGAGAATTTGACAGTACATCCAACCGGCCTCACAACCACAGACCACGTGTAACCACACCAGCCCAGGACCTCCAAATCCAGCATCTTCACCTCCAAGATCGTCTGAGACCAGCCACCCGGACAGCTGCTGCAACAATCGCTTTGCATAACCAAAGAATTTCTGCACAAACTGTCAGAAACCGTCTCAAGGAAGCTCATCTGCATGCTCGTCGTCCTCATCAGGGTCTCGACCTGACTGCAGTTCATCGTCGTAACCGACTTGAGTGGGCAATAGGGATATGCCGGTATCAAATTTTCATGTTGCGATTAATTGCT
>NW_015544316.1:123585-130567 GCF_001515605.1 Sinocyclocheilus anshuiensis | reverse complement strand
AAGGAGAAGTGCTCACTAACACAGATTTAGACAGATTTGTGAACAATATTTGAGAGAAATAGGCCTTTTGTGTACTTAGAAAAAGTCTTAGATTTTTGAGTTCAGCTCATGAAAAATGGGGGCAAAAACAAAAGTGTTGCGTTTATAATTTTGTTCAGTGTAATTGAATGAAACCTAAATCACCAAACTAAATAAAGACCATGGACTTGAGATGAGAGAATGATAAAGCAGTTTTGAGAAACTCTGCTGAAGAGGTCATCAACAGCAGAAAGCTGTTGAGCTTTGATATCAGATATGTCTGACATATCTGCAGCCGAGTAAAACATGGAGAAACTTCACTGTTATATGTGTTTCTGATGAACAGCAACTTAAAAATGCAGTCCAAGATACTCTTGGCAGTTGGCAGTAATCATTCATGTCACAGTGGAGAGGAAACTGGCATCTGGAAGGATAAATCTGCTGAGGGTAGAGGCATCCCAATTTGATAATCAAAATTGTATTATTATATTTTATTTTATCTTATTTTTTATTTATTTATTTATTTATTTGTTTGTTTGTTTGTCTATATCTCCGACAGTGCTTTACAAATGATGGGGAACACGTGTGCCAGTTTTCAATGACTGATAAATAAGCTTAACTTAAGTTGACCCAGCAGTGTTGTTTGTGAAGCAGCTAAGCAGCCCATCTGTCAAACTGCTAATAAACAGTAAAATTAACCATCAAAAAATAACTAATCAAGTTTAGAACTGCATATTTACTTTATTTACAAATTATAATGGAAAAAAAAACAAAAAACTGTTAAGATGTTTGTGCATTTCAGACAATGTGAACTTGGGAGGAGGCTCGGGAGGAGGACGGACACCCGGGAGGGGGCCGGCACACAGAGTCCAGGGAGGTGACGATGGAGGGAGGAGCCAGGGAGGCGACAGGAAGGACTTGGAGCAGGAGGGGCCAAGCAGGACCCAGGCCACAGCCATGACAGCAACCCACGGTGGAGCCGACGGAGGGAGAAGCCATGGAGAAGGAATGGCCACCAACTCCAGGGGCGGAGATGGAGAGCCGATGAGCCAGGGCGATGGGGAGGATCCGGAGGGCCAAGGCGGAGCAGATGGCACCAGCGACTGACGCGGAGGCGTGGATCCGAAAGGCCACGGTGGAGCCGGAGCGACAGAGGACTGAGGAGGAGCCGAAGGGATGAAGGAGCCAGACGGAGCCGGAGGAGTGGAGTCCCGAGGCGCAGAATGGTCAACGCCAGACCAAGGCGGAGCCGGAGAGATCCAGGAGCCTGGCAGAGCTAGTGGACTGCCAAGCCACGGCGGAGAGGAGGGAGCTAGGAGGAGCCGAAGGGATGAAGGAGCCAGACGGAGCCGGAGGAGTGGAGTCCCGAGGCGCAGAATGGTCAACGCCAGACCAAGGCGGAGCCGGAGAGACGCAGGAGCCTGGCGGAGCTAGTGGACTGCCAGGCCACGGCGGAGAGGAGGGAGCTAGGAGCCATGGTGGAGCCAATGGGTCCACGGGCCGAGGCGGAGTTCGGGGCTTAGAGGCTGGAGGCAGAGTCAAGGGATACTCCAACCGATGGAGGATGGCAGACCCGCGGAGCTCGCACTGTATAGATGATGGGCTGAGGGTGAGCAGAGGGGCTGCCAGACGACAGCGGTGGAGGAGGCAGGATAGAGTGGGTGGGCTTGCATTTGTGAGCCTCCGGGCTTAACTTGGGACCAGGAGCCCTCGCAGGGCTGGACGTGGGAACAGGAGCCTTCTCTGGGCTAGACATGGGAACAGGAACTTTCTCGGGGCTAAACTCAGGAACGGGAGGGACAGAGTTCACCGACAGAGGAGGAAGGAAAGGGTGCATTGCATTCTCCCAAATCCTTACTCCGCTCACCCTCAGCCATGGTGCAGGGGGTGGAGCTCCACTCCACGCTCTCTCTGTCCGCGGCATTCTCCCTCGTGGCGGGCTCTGTCGCCGGCTCTCTCACCTTGACTGACGTCACTTGCAGCTCCGGCTCCGCGGTGATCCGTTGCTCTGTCACTCCATGCGGCAACGGCTCGGCCTCTCCGTCAACGGTGGGCTTGAGCTGATGCTCCGCGCAGCGGGGAGATGGTGTGCTGGGCACTGGGTCGGGAGTGGAACTGTGTCTACTCCACAAAGGCGGTGAAATTCTCTTGAGGACCATCTTCGCACGCAATGTTCAAACTGGCATCGTAGAACGCAAAGAGCACATCGTCCGGGTAGCTGGTGAGACTCGCAGATATCTATCGTAAAAACACACAGATAGATAAAATATATGCATTTTTTTTTAATCTAGGATAATTTTTATTGATACTGTTTTATTGTTAAATTGTACAATAAAATACATGAAAATTTATGTGACTTGAAATTTTAATGAAATGAAAAAGAGTAATGAAAATGAAATTAGTTATATAAATTTAGAAATTCACATGAATCTAATTAATGAATGTATATATTTTGTAATTCAATTCAAAATGTTATTAATCTATTACACGTTAATTAATAATGAAAAAAATAAAATTTTTGAGAATTAATAAACTTGTTGTTTACTGTTTGTACTAAGAATGATGATTTATTTATATTATATATAATAATAAATTATATATATATATATATATATATATATAATTGTTTTTTTTTGTTTTTTTTCTTTCATATCTGCCGATGCAGATGTTTACATTTTAAGCCTTTATTGGCCGATTACGGTCCGATAATATTGTGCATCCCCAGTTAGTACAATTGTAATGAATTATTATTTTTTTTGCATCATTTATTAATTTAAGTAATTAGGCAAACCAATTGTGCTATCAACATTGATCTGTGCTGTGTTACAACCAATAATGTTAGGACAATGCAGTATGATATTTTACACATTTTGAAATGCCTGAAAAGTATTAAATATATATACATGGCATTTGCTGCATTTTCAAATGAAATTATAGGAGAAGCTGTGCTTCCTGTGCAGTTTTAAAACTGATATTGTTGGGCAGAACTTTTAGAGTGCAATAATGACTATTTATGAAGAGATAAAATGTTAAGATGTCAACTCAAGCATTTTATATACTTGTAAATTAGGAGAAAAGTCCTTTCTTTGCCTTGCAGCAATACTGAATTGTACAGTAAGTGCTACTTTAAAGCATCAATATGGAGTGCTCTTTGAGTAGAAATCAGCACTTATGGGGTGCATTTCGAGCAGGAAAAAAAAAAAAACCTCAGTATGACTGGCAGCCAATGTTGGGAAGCAACGCACACCTGACACAACTTTAATCTCATCAGAGTGGCATACAAAAGAGGTGTCGGTGTTCCAGTTCAAGGAGTTCCCAGAGGAGAAAACGTTTCTTTTTCTTCCTCTCCTGCGCGTCATTATCCCAACTAAATCTGAACTGACCCGTCTGGCAATCTGTGCACCCCTGTGTTCACAGCGGTAAGCTTCTGGCTACAATGACAATACGGACTCCTGCTCTTCATTAGCATTGAAAATACTGCCGATACCATCACCAATTCCCCAACTTTGCAAACACCTTTTCCCCTACAGACTCTGCTTACCGCTCACTCCATTGTATTAGTGGTGCTTTCTAAGGCAAGCGTCACGATTATTATTGCTTCTGCTCAGGGGTAGGGATTTGAACACCCCCTAAGTATATAGTTCCAAGCATTAATATTAATGATGTGTTTTTTTTTATATTTTAGGAAGCCACTGGTCGGAAAATAATCATGATGCTTATCCATATTTTGGTTTGGAATAAATTTGTGAAATGTTTGAAAATTAAAATGCTGTCCTCATTTATTGTTCTGCCCTCATCGACTTTCATTACATGAAAAAAGAGGATTAAAGCAATATGATTAAGTAATGTTTAGTAAGTAAACATGAATAAATGGAATATAATTTTTATCTCTTTAAAATTCATTAGAATGTGTAAATATTGAGATATGATTTATTAAATTAATCTGTGGTGCACATCTTATCATGGTTAACTAAAACTAAAATTAAAACTATAAAAAAAAAAAAACATTTCTTAAAATAAACGTTAATGAAAATACAATTTTAAATATTTATTATTTCAGCTAGCTGCCAGCATTTCTCATTTTCATTTTGTTTAACTTGATGCACTAAAATAACTAAAACTGAAATAAAAATTCACTAAAACATGAAAACTGATAAATAAATAAATAAACTATATCATCAATATATAAACATCAATAAATTATGCTGTGTGTGTACATGGGAAATGGTTGACAATTAAAACTCACTGTTCTATTTGCAGCATTCAGAAAGACAGTTTCATTTTTACGCAGGCTTATTCATTTATTTATTTTAATTTTTTGAATTATTTTGGAATGTTGCCAGTTTTCTAGCACTAAATACGCTGAGAATTGAGAAAACAAATATCACAGGCCAAATAATTACTTGAAAGACTACTAAATTTGTTCCAAAACAGTCACCAGTGGAGTCAGTGACCGTGTTTGGCAAGCTGGGATAATTCTAAACATTTTCCTGCCAAACCTGTTGCTATGATTAATTTTAGTAAGAGCTGCTGTTTTATGTAGTTTAACCCATATTTAATGAAAATATGTATTAATTAATTGCTTTCAACAAGAGCTAATTTTTGTGACAGTGGTGCTCTGAACTTTGGTGTGTGATTCGACCTGCACCGTTTGTGCAACAGACATGAATGAGATCAAATTGTGTGGCTTGTTGAGAAAAGGTGTGCTATTATTATAGCACATTATTTTTGTTTGTGGATAATCAGATGATCTGTGTGTGATAATCAGAGTACATACATGCATTAATATATAGAGAGTATATGCATTTCCACCCAACCCTACTTTACCCTACTTTCTCCACTCAATGTCTCTCACCCAAAGTTCAACTATGTGTTGAATGTAACTCGAAGATTAAAAATCAGAAAATTGCACACAAGTAATTACTAGATAAACTAAATGAACTCTTAGAAAAAAAAAAGAGATAAAATAGCAGTCATTGGAGCAGTAACTTTGTACTTTTTTTTTTTTTTTTCACAATAGTACAATGAATCATATGAGAGGGTAGCAGAATAATTTTGAAAAATGTTGAACCTTTTATACTGTTCCTTTTAATGCAACCTTGAAGAAAGAAAGACATAAAGTTCATAACCTGCCAAGGCACGGTCACAGATCTGTCCATCCTTGAGAAATCAACAGCTGAAAGGCTTCAAATATTCCAGTAACAAAGGTAACTTTTGGCCATGAAGAATGGATTAAAGCCATCTATTCGCTCCACCACCTCCTCTTCTGTTTGGCTGAAAAGACACTGCATGAGTCTTGCAACTTTGATATTTGGCATTCTTTTTTTTTCTGTCCCTTCTACCTTTTCACACACTTTTTTCTCCATTCTGTCACCGATGGAGTTTTGGTTCCTTGCCGCTGTCGCCTCTAGCTTGCTTAGTTGGGGACACTTAATTTCCAGCGATATCGCTGACTTG
Source organism: Sinocyclocheilus anshuiensis (assembly GCF_001515605.1). NCBI lineage: Eukaryota > Metazoa > Chordata > Actinopteri > Cypriniformes > Cyprinidae > Sinocyclocheilus > Sinocyclocheilus anshuiensis. Next base: position 125,092 of record NW_015544316.1, on the reverse strand, counting down.
ATTGCAAAGATACTATTTAAACTGAACTGAGCTGGATGATGACATCACTGAATTCAATGATGAACTGTCTTTAACTGAAAAATTAGTGTTTACTATTGTCATTTTGCATTATTGACACACTATTTTCCTAATTAATGCTGTTCAGTTGCTTTGACACAATCTGTATTGTTAAAAGCTCTATATAAATAAAGGTGACTTGACTTGACTTGACTTTTCAGCTATGTGACAGTGTCTGAACTTTCAATGAAATGAACTTTCAAGGATGCTGAAGACTGGACCTATTGATCAGTGCTAGGCCTGTAGGTAGTGTGTTGAACAGAAGGGCTTTTGAGAGATGGAGAATCAGAAGTCATAACAAGTAGTCAATTTATATCAGTGTCTTGGAGAACACGCTGGACTTCTGCTGCCAAAGACCTGCAATGTTTCATTATCTGGGCTCTGTAGAGTAGAACTTCAGAGGGTGATGGGAGATGATTTCTTAATGGAGTTTCAGTTCATTGAGTTAAAGCGGGTCAGTATAATGGTCAGATGAGGCGCTCAAAGAGTCCACATGCACTGACCTTGAAAGTTTCATAAAATGATTTTATAAAGGTTAAAGGAACAGTTCATCCAAAAATAAAATCTGTTAGGAATGGGAATTGACTTCTAGTTTGGATCAGTCTAATTACTGATAGGAAAAATACATTTTCATGACTCCAAGGCTGATACATGGGGCAACTTTTTTTGAGTAATGTTGCTTGGGCGCTTTCCCATTGAGAATGGGTAACAAATGTCTATCTGGATACTTTAGATCAGTCGTGAGCCCTGTGTCTCACATGGTCGCCCGTTGATGGCAACATTGCTCAAAATGTTGCCTCGTGTATAATCAGCCCAAAACTTGCTAGAATGAAACAAACAATTAGTATATTATAAAATGTGAAATTTAACAACCCTCCTTCATTAAAAAGTTCATTATTTCGTTATTTTATTTTATTATTTTCTAGTTGTTATATTCCTTGCAATTAATTTATGTTGTTGCAGTTTTGTGTGTGTCTATTTTTTTTTATAATAGTGTGACATATTTTTTAAAATTTAAAATAACAGTTTTCTATTTTAATATATTTAAATATGTAGTTTATTCCAGCAATGGTGTTCAGTGTCACATGAAACTTCAGAAATCATTCCAATATGTTGATTTACGGCTCTGACTTTTTTTGTTGTTGTTGTTGTTGTTGTTGTTCAATGTTGAAAACAGTTGTTCTCGAAACCATGATACTTTTTTTTCAGATTATTTGATGAATGGAAGTTTATAAATCCTTAGTAAAAACGATGTAAAAGTCTTTACTGTCACTTTTGATTAATTAAATGTGTCCTTTTTTTTAGTTTATATAAATACAGTTAATAAAAGCTTCAATGGCATAAAATGTCAAAGTATATTGCACACATTGTTTGTATTACTTTTATGATGACTTGTGTCCTTGTTTTTTTGTTTGTTTGTTCTTTTTTTTTTTTTTTTTTGGTTGAAATA
>NW_015544316.1:118087-123103 GCF_001515605.1 Sinocyclocheilus anshuiensis | reverse complement strand
CTCTCTCTCTCCCTCTCTACTCTCATTTCTGCTTCTCATGAACTCTTGTCATGAAATTTCCTCATGTTATAGATGTTTACTGATTAATAAACAGTAATCATTTACATAAGATAACATCAACATCACATGTTGATTGTTTTATCAATTCATTCCTGGCTGTACATAATTCTGTTTGTAACTGTAAAAGTTACAACATCTTAGTTCAAGGTAGTGTCCTGTTGCTGTGAAACCTCAAGCAGTGTGATGAATTTCCATCTGTATTAATTCATACATACAAATCCGACTTTGCCTGAAACAAATTATTACTTCAGTCCAAATGTGCAAATATACATAGTTCTCATTTTTTATTTGGCTTATCACAATGCAGGCACATGGAGTGTTGCTTCGGCTGATGTGAAATGACTCAAATGTCTGTTGTTAAATGAATACAGTGTTGCTAGTGGCTTTGACTGTTTTAAATATCTGACTCACCTTTGAGTTTATAGTGGCCGTTTCTGCATAATGTGCTCTAAAGCCTGTAAGGGTATACCTGTTTTATTTTAAATTGTTTCTGCACGGATGAAGGTTCTCCAGAAGTGTTTTGTAACTTAGTAACTTAGTGCTAAGCCCAGAGTAATAAATAATGCTTTCTCAAAAAAAAAAAAAAAACTTCCTGCAGTGCTGGTGCATGAAGGTACTTCTCATAAATCAAACTCAACTGGGAGGTTTAGCATTGTAAACTGACCAAAGGCTTTATTTGATGGCTTTAACTTCAGATGTTGTGTTATAGTGCTTGGTATAAAAAAAATAACAATACAAATTAATTGTATTGTATTGCTTGTATGTATGTATGTATGTACTGTATGCATTTGATTATCTATTTGTTTAAATTCAATTAATTTAAACTCAATTCAATTAAATTCAATTAAATTTGTTAATTAATTAATTCAGCAAGTATCAGTGGTTAATTGTGTTAAGTGTTGCTTTATAGTGCTGTACTGTAATACTACTACTACTACTAATAATAATACTAATAAATATTATTATTATTATTATTATTATTATTATTATTATACTTTTAATTTCAGCAAGTATAAATGTGATGAAATGTGATTTATTTGATTTAATTATTTGACATTAGAAATTATGATTTATTGAACACTAATCAATTGACAGTGTCAGTGTGATTAATTGATATTTTTTTTAGAAAATACATTTAATCTTCAAAATTATTTAATTTCTGAGGATTGTATATGAATATATGCAACTATGAATAATTTAGCAGCCATATAACTTATAGGAAAATAAGTATTCCCAAGCCTGTTTATAGTGTTTAGTGCACTATGTTGCTGGTGCTCTCAATGCAGCATTATATTTTTCCATGTTTAGAGGGAAAATTTGTCTAGTTTTATTGAAAATTTCACTTGATATGACCCAAGATCTCTTTGGTTTAGAAATGAAGAACACAAGCCGTTTTCATCTCGGTTTCAGCATTAGTAAGATCATCTGAAACAAAGGGAGTCTGTTGAAGAAAGAACGACTCGTCTTCGTGTACTTCACACCTGTTTGTTTCCTCCACCTATGGAGTGATCCTATAAACATTGTCATGTGTGTAGTTTTTTTTTTTTTTTTGAAAGTTTCCCAACAGTTTACCTATTAGTATTAGATATTAGTTTAATATTATCGTTAGATGTAGTCAAACTGTATGACATTTCAAAGGTCTGACTCTGTAGTGAGAAACGTCAGTGAAGACTGGGTGGGAAACTGGGATTTGCGATGCCTTCATGTGTGTCTTTGTTTCATTTATTTATTTATTTCCCTCACTAACTTTTTTGTTTTGTTTTGTTTTTTTTGTTGCCAGTACAAACAAGTCAGCGGACGGATATGTTATGCAAATCAAGTCTCAAGGGGACAACATGACAAGTCCCCAGAAAAAAACAGTGACTCGCCAAGACACTTTCCTCCACTTAAGATGCCAAAAATATATTCTGTGTCTGCAGAAAGCTGCATGCAGCAAGGCCACAATTTTGTACCTAAATGCGTTTTTAATTGGTTTTACCCACATTTTAAATGCATGTCCCCATATCACACAACCTTGGTTTTACCGAACAGCTTCTGCAGAGTTTCATCCTCCAAAATGAATAGACTATGCAAATGTAAACATATGTCTGTGCTATCCTGTGAGGTAATTGCGATAGCTTGAGGTGAATTCCCCTGCTGGGCGATTTATTGCGTGCTTGATTAATTACCTTTATCAAAGAAAGGCCTTCCAGCTCTGTTCCCCTCCTTTATTTCCTAAGGCAAGTCCTTAAAATGAGCTGAATAAGCAGAAAGGTGTTTCTCTGGGGTTTGTAAGCTTGTGAATGTGTGAAAGGTATAGAAAGATGAATTTGTCAGAATCCAAGGCGAATAGAACTGCAATCATGCAACGCTCAGTGGCTGGGGATGTCAGCTAGCTGACAGTGTTTTGGGTTTCCGTCCCGACTGGTGTGAGTTGACACAAAAGAGCCATTCAGAAACAGAAAAAAAAACAATTATCTTCAGATTGACGCATTTGATTGAGTTGATGACATTTTCCGAATCCAAATGCATTTGAAGCCGTCAGGTTGCCAGCCTTGCAGAAAGCAGTGCTTATTTAATGCTTTACTGTCACCTAATTGGGTTGTCTGACAATATGCACCCGTATTCATCGCAGTATGCGGTTAATTGATTTAATTTATAAGCTCATGATATGCAATTGCTCTTGTCTAATTTGGAGCGATCGTTGTTATGTTCGAGAGATAATAAAAAGAGATTTAACTAATGGTGGAGATTAGAGACATAAATGAAGGTGCTTTACCTCTGTATCGCCACATAATGAGATAAACAGCCCTGACATTTTTTATTCCACTACCATATTTTTTTTTTTTGTTTCATTACCAAATGCTTTCAGACTGAAGTCTTTCATTTAACTCAAGTCATGAGAAAAGCATTCAGCCTAAGTTTATTTTGACTAATGCTTAGCGTTTTTGTGTAATAGACCCAATTCAGAGCAAATAGCAAAACATCATGATGCATAACTTCAGATCACGCCAGTGAATTTTCCGTCTCATTATTTACAATATGAAGTAGTCACCAAATGTATTTGGACACTTGAGACACACTATGCAATGCATGAATATAATTACACTGAACAAAATTATAAACGCAACACTTTTGTTTTGTGTACATAGAAAAAGGCTTAGATCTTAGAGTTCAGCTCATGAAAAATGGGGGCAAAAACAAAAGTGTTGCGTTTATAATTTTGTTCAGTGTACATTCGATATACAAAATATTAAAAGCAAGTTGAATATTTTACTTTATGTTTTTTTTAAGTCCTCAAGCACACTTTTCGAGCAAAACATTTCACAGAAACACAGGTATGACAGGTAAGACAATTATAAAAACAATAGATATTCGTAAAGCTCGGTACTTTGCAGGTGAGAGAGAGAGAGAGAGAGAGAGGTCAAACATTGAGAAAACATTTCAGGAATATTGTTTTCATGTGTATGGGGTCTCACAAATATATGTATATACATACATATTTATTTATTTATTCATTCATTCATTCATTGTTATATTTCACATAATGACTTTTTCAGGAGTGAAGGATAGGATATCACAAAAGGATATGTATACAATTGTTTGCTGGTTTCCAAAAAAATATTAAAAATAAAATAAAATAAAATAAAATAAAATAAAATAAAATAAAATAAAATAAAATAAAATAAAATAAAATAAAATAAAATAAAATAAAATAAAATAAAATAAAATAAAATAAAATAAAAGTTAAAATAAAGTTTTTGGGATATTTTACGGGTGTCTAATCTTAATGGAAATGGTTAATGTTAATGGAGTTTACATGTGAATGAAAACATTTGAGAAATATTGTTTCCATGTGTATAGGGTCTCATTCATTCTTAGCAAGTAGACTATAGTTTATATTGAATAATGTAGAAAAAAATGTTGTTTAATGTTTAGTTGTTTAATGTTCAAATGAGAGGCCAAAATGCAAAGAAAACATTTCAAATATATTGTTTTCAAGTGTATGGGGGGAAAGTGATGTTAGTTGTGAGAAAAACTCTAGCAGCATTTGTTTACAGATCTAATACAATGAGGTTCAGATGTTTTTATGAGCAACTCAGGTGTTCCAATACTTTTCTATCTCTGTAGGATGCTCTCTTCAGCCTCGCTTTTCAACTCAGCAGAATTTCCTTTGCTGTAGCGTTAGCCATCTCTTCCTACATTACACAAGCAACATAGTGGAGACCAGCTTGTCTGTTTCTTTGGACTGTTGCTGTGGTCTGGCAGCACTGGCTCTCTGAGGACATGAGAAAAGGCAAGTTTCAGTGGGCAGAAAGCATCCTGGGAGAACTCATCCGTCAGTTTGTTTTGTGATCTTCTGCCCAGAAGCTCTGAGAAGGGCCAATTTCATCAGATACTTCTAGCAATGCATGACCTGTCCGGTTTGAAACACTGGCTGTGAATGAAAAGAAAATGAGGACTGGTGACTGTTAGATACAGCTGACCGTGATGCTCAAGGGAAGGAAGAGGCTTTTGCACTTGAAGCTGCTCTTTATCAATTTGAATTCAAACACCAAAGACTGTGAAAGTGCTAACATGTGATGTTGACATCATGCACATTCACTTTCAGATTTACCTGTACTAAAAAACATCCCTTAAAAAAGAAAAAAACTACTGGGCTTTTCATATCCGAAACAGTGGCTTTGTGCCAAAACTTAGCTGCAATTTTACTCTGATAGTCAAAAGTCTTGGAAACGTGAATCTCTGATGATCTCATTAAAATCATATATGGTACACATGCTTGCTGTTTAATATGTACTGTATTGCTGTGTCTACATGAACAGCATCAACTAAAATATAACAGCAACTAATGTAAAGAATGTGTTCTGAGATGCCGATCATGTCACTAACAGCCACTTATATGCATCAATATGCTTTTTACATAAACCTGTAATCAGCATGTGTTCTCTGTTAACACATACGATACTATATTTA
>NW_015544316.1:109741-117991 GCF_001515605.1 Sinocyclocheilus anshuiensis | reverse complement strand
AGAAATGAGAAATGTTTCTTGAGCAGCAAATCAGCATATTAGAATGATTTCTGAAGGATCATGTGACACTGAAGACTGAAGACTGTGAAGTACTGTGTGTCAGATCAAAGAAAATGGTTTGGAATAAGAAAAATCACACTTCTTATTTGCATAATTGTCACATTTTGTGAAAGCTATTTTACTTAATTTTCCCCATGTAACTATAATGAGAAATTGAGATTTGTGAAATGGCAACAACTTTCAGTAGTAATGTGTGCCATTCATTAAATGAAGAGTGCTCTGTACAAATTATTTTTAGATCAAATAAATAATGCTGAAAAAAAGGTTTGCTTGATTATTGTAGTTTTTCTAAAGCTCTAAGATTGTAGTAGTTTTTTTTTATTTTTCCTGAAGCCTTTGCAACTTTTAGTAATGTAACTCGATGCTGCTTTTCTTCTCATTGCAATATATTGTACTCTGGTTTAACCAAGAATATATGTATGTATGTGTTTATTTATTTATTTATTTATTAATAATGGTTTTAGTTTTAGCTACAATAAGCCGGCATAAGCACATCATGTGAGTTTGGATTAATGTGTTTTTAGTTGCATTCATTCATTCATTCATTCATTCATTCATTTTTGTTCAAATAAACATACACTAAATGAATAGTGTTGTGCCTTAGTCTCATTCACACTTTTCCCAGCATGCACTGGAGCATGAATAATTAATACGGTTACATTGTTTGAGTGTTTGCTAGAGGAGTAATACATTTGTTGTTGATTTTCTTGGCACATTTTGTGTTTTGATATCAGTATGAGTTTGTTCCTCTGTCAGCCTTCTTGTGATGTAAATAACAAATAGCTTAAAGGGGTGGTTGACTGGTTTTGCTCTTTGATTGTGTTTATGGGGTGCAGTCTAACATGTGTTCATGCTTCGTTTTTTAAAAATCGCCTTATTTTTCACATAATTTACCTTTATTCTTTATTCTTTACTCTGTCCCTTCTCTTATAAACACGCTGATTATTTCCTGCTTTTATGAAGCCCTGATTGGTTAGCTAGCCCAGTGTATTTTGATTGGCTACACCGCCTTTAGTGCGCGTCTAAATGTCCCGCCCCTCACCTCAGCAGCATGTGCTCCTGTTGTATTGTAAACAATGGTGTCATCTTTATTGCTTATCAATTTGAGCCCGATTGAGATGCAGAGGATATTAGAGAAGAGGATCACGCAGAACCTATGCAAGCACGGCTCTTAATGGTATGCTTGTTTGTTGTTGTCTCATACATTTAGATACGCTGTTATTTGTGAATGCTACTGATTCTGTTAGCTTTTAATATACGGTTTTATCCTGATTAAAGCTTTTCACATATGCAGTTATTAATGCCACACTTGTATTTAAAGGTCTCCATATCCATTATTAAATTGTAAAAAGCAAATTCAACCTTTAAACGTGATTTTATCAAACCCCTAAAAATCAAAGTAACATCAGTCTGTCCCATTTCAACAATCTTATTTTTACGTGACAGCCAAATAGCCAACTTTTCTTGGCCAAAAACAAAATTCACTAATACAAGGGTCTCCCTTGTGGAATGCTTATATTTAGGACCATAGATAAAGAAAAATTTAGTAAAAACCTCCCTTCACTAATACAAGGGTCTCCCTTGTGGAATGCTTATATTTAGGACCATAGATAAAGAAAACTTTAGTAAAACCCTCCCCTAATTCACGGCAGCATTCTTCTAAAAAAACAAAACAGAGGAACAAGCCTTTCACATTCAGAAAATAAATGAAAAACTGTTTCTGATTGTCCACAGAAAGGGCAACCCTCCCCTACCTGTGGATCAATGTGTGCTCTGTGTCTGTTCGTAACTATTATACCATGCACAATCCGCCACTGCAGGTCTCCAGACCGTTTCTCAATGGGGGGTTTGTACAAGGTCCTCCAACTACCTTTGGGTGAAGAGCCTGACCCAAAAAAGTCCAACCACTTAGACTCCTTCACACTCTCCAGATTATGACAGTGAAGAGCCTTTACACACATCACATATAGTTGCTTCTTCCCAACAGCACTGAAATGTCCTGTCTGCAGTGATGCAAAGGATAGGATGTTGCCTTCTGCTTCTTGCCACTCGCCATTTTCTGCAGAAACCTCCAGGTCTGGGAAGGATAATACTTCCTCCCCACCAACCAGGTACAACCAGGGACACACTGTAATTCTGCGGCAAACGTTCCTGCACTTCGGTCAGAAGTCTCTGGGCAACTCGAACCAATCTTATGCCAAGCTTAAGAGCCAATGTCTCTGCAGACAACCAGCCAACCTCGGAGGCTAGATGTCCTACTTTAGTGATGTTTGCGGAAAGAGCAGCATTCCTCAGAAAAAGGGATTTAAAAATATCCAACTCAAGTGCTGGGTTGAAAAACAATGTTTTTTCCTTTAGCCAATGAAAATGATTGTCACTTAACTCTCGAGGAATCCTGAAAAGTGTCCATGATTTTAACACTGACTTGTGAAAGGATGTCAGATCACTTAAGTCCAGTTTATCACAATCCAATAAAAACAAGTGATGATCAAATCCCATCTTTCCTGCTCTTCTCAGAAGGGCACAAGCAACCCCGAACCAACTCACGTCCTCTCCATAAAGAAGCCTTTGAGCTGTCTGGAGTCTGAAGGCCTTTATTCGTGACCTAATGTTGGTAAGGCCCTGACCCCCCACTTGCCTAGACAGATAGAAGACTGAGGCCTTCAGCCAGTGTTGTCCTGACCAAAACAAGTCTATAAGTCGTCACTGAATGTCTCTTATCAAATCTTCTGGGGGCTCCAGCACCATCATCCTGTGCCACAAAGATGAGGCAACCAAATTATTACAGACCAGTACTCTTCCCCTGTAGGAAAGCTGGGGTAGCAGCCAATGCCAGTGAGACAACCGAGCACACACTTTCTCCACTAGGCCCTCCCAGTTTTGCTTCTTATATTCATCAGTTCCCAAAAACACACCTAAATATTTTAAACCTGCCCTTCCCCATTTCAACCCCCCTGGAAGTAAGGGACCTTCACTATCTTTTCCACACCACAAGGCATCACTCTTTGCCCAGTTAACTTTCGAAGAGGAGGCTTTACCGTAACATTCTAAGCTTTCTTCTAGATGTTGAATATCTCCAGTGCCTCCAATTAAAACCGTGACATCATCTGCATAAGCAGAAAGTTTAACAGGCTGCAGTGTATTAATTTGTAGACCCCTTAACTCTCTTCTTAGTTTACATAGTAAAGGTTAAATAACGATACTATAAAGCTGCCCTGAAAGAGGACAGCCTTGCCTGATACCCCTCTGAACCCTTATAGGAACACTAAGACCTCCAGCCATTTTAATTAAACACTTAGCTTCAGAATAGAGCAGACTTATTAGTGAAATAAAATGATCCACAAAACCAAAGGCTTTAAGTGTTTCAAAAAGATAGACATGATCTACCCTATCAAAAGCCTTTTCCTGATCCAGTGACAAAAACCCCACATCAACATTATTAAAAGAAGCAAAGTCAAAAAGATCTCTCACCAAATGCAAATTGTCAGCAATAGATCTACCCTTTATACAGTAAGACTGGTCCTTATGTATGATTTGTTGCAGTACACTATTTAATGTTTTGGCTAAGCATTTAGAGAGAATCTTATACACAGAGCATAGAAGTGCCACAGGCCTCGAGTTCTTTAATAAAATTAAGTCTCCTTTTTTTGGAAGCAAAGTTAAGACTGCACGCTGGCAACTCTTAGGGAGACTTCCTTCAATAGTTGATTCCTGAATAACTTTAAAAAAGTCACTCCTGATGACAGTCCACAAGCTCCTATAGATTTCCAAAAAATCCTTCTGCTCTGAAGTTAGAACAGGGAGATCCTGAAGAAGTTCTTTTCTAGCATGACCATCTGAGTTTTCAGCAGTAAAAAGAGTAGAGTAAAAGTCTACAGCCAGTCTGCGCATCTCCACTGGGTCAGAAGTGATACGCCCAATACTGTCCTTTAGACTGTACATCTGTTTGTCTTGAGCAGCTTTGCGTTCCAAGTTAAAGATTCCAGTTGCTCCAATGTCTTCTTTAAACACAAAGTGGAATAAGAGGCGTATTGCTGACAAAACAACTTCATATGTGCTTTACCCACTTCCCACCACTGAATTATACTATCAAAACGGGCCTTTTCAACTTTCCAACTTTACCAAAATAACTTAAATTTCTCAATAAAAAGTTTATCTTCTAAAAGTTTTATATTAAAGTGCCAATAATAACTTTTATGAGGTCTTACGTCCAAGACACAATCAACTGTGATAAGTTTGTGATCAGAGAAAGACATGGGGACAATAGTTGTATTTCTAACTCTATTTCTCATATTTCCAGATACATAAAAACGGTTCAAACGTGCAGCATAAATCAGACCAGTGCTGACTTTCACCCAAGTGTAATGTCGTGTTGAAAGATTGTGTTCTCTCCAAACATCTAAAAAATGCAGGCTCTCAATCACACTGGCTAAACAGAGTGCTGACTGTGAATGCGGCTCCTCCCTATTTCTATCAAGTGTAAAGTCCAATGTGCAATTCCAGTCCTCCCCCAAAACAATAAAATCTTCATTCTGGTTTTGCCTTAAAAAATGTTTCAGCTTAATGAAAAGCTTAATTCTGTCTGGGCCAGTATTAGTGTCATAAATATTCACAAACAAAAAGCAGAAACTACTTATTTCTGCCCTTACAATTAGCAGCCTTCCTGGTTCTAACTAATTTTTCAATAACATTTTGGCTTTAACAGCAGGGGAAAAAAGCACAGCCACCCCTGCACTTAAATTAGTCCCATGACTGAGAACATGTTCTCCCTCCCACCACTACCTCCACTCAAATTCATTGCTTTGGTTACTATTAGTCTCTTGAAGGAATATAACATTCAACTCTTTCAAATTAATTAATTCCGTTAAAAAATTATCCTTTCTTACATCCCTCATCCCATTCACATTAAGGGATCCTATTCTTAAGATCTCCATAAAGACGAAAGGGGGAAAAAGAAGACAGTATAGAAAAGAAATACAGATACAAGTCAACATGTTCATTTTGTTTTCCCTCTTATTAGCCTCTCTTTTTATGTCGATTTGCCTAATTGTCTAATTGCAGTAATATGTTTCTTCAGACGAAAACGCTTTTGTTGTGAAAGTTCCTTGTAACTACTCACTTTTCGTGCCCACATCACAGAAGAGACAAACTTATCGAGGTCGGCGAAAAAATTACGGACTCTACACCCGCTTTACCTTTTGTTTTATCAAGAAAGGAATTAATTTCTTCAACAGAGTACAAATCCTTCTCATATTCTCCTGCCATTTCCGTGAAATCCGGCCATTGTTCATCATCTTTAATGCTATCATCAGTTTTCTGAGATAAACTATCTAGTTCATCAGCCAGGCCCTCCTCAGCCCCTACAGCTGTCCCTGCATCAGAGGATACACACGTCTTCATCATCCCCGCTAGTAACATCAACAACAGCATTAGACCCATTCTAAATTCTTCCAGTAACAGAACTAGAACCAAGCTGGTCATTGCTCAAAGGTTTTCTAAAACCACTCTCAGTATTTCCAGAGCTACACCCAGGCTTTTCATTACTCACAGTAATTTTATCAAGCTTACTCACCTCATTCTGTCCCTTTACCTCAGCAGCTCCATCAACCTGCACTGGGCCTTTTCTTCCTTTCTCCTTCGTTTGAAGAGCAGAGTTATGTATATCCATATTAGATGTAGACGGGCGTGGGCCATTTAACACTTCTTTTTGTGGGCACGAAAAACGTTTGTGCCCCAGGTCACCGCATTCAAAACATTTAAGACTCTCAGTGCTAGCATACACCATGTATGAATTATCTCCATGGGAAACGCGGAAAGACACTTCTAGTGTGCACTCTGATGAAGTTAAGAACATATAGACTACACGCCTAAAAGAGAGCACGTTTAAGCGCTGCATTTTTGCACCCTAACGGGATCATTTTAACTGGACCCACGATCTTCCCGAATCTCGTTAATTCTTTAATGATGACATCATTAGAAATAAACGGAGGGACATTAGAAATGGTTATTTTAGTAGCTGGAGCGGACAACGGGATGACCGGTACAAAAGCTTCCTTCACCCATATTCCGCTCACAGTCAGCTGATTCACTAAAGCTTCACTCGTCAAAAAGACAACAATCGCTTTGCTCATTTGTGAGGCCGACAGTATGTTATCAAACCCGACTTGCTCTCCTACTACTAAGAGCAACTCTTTGACCGTAACACCAGGGTCTGACGCACACCTGCACCCATTACGGAGTAAGAGAACAGGTGGCGTTCCCTGCACGGGAGCTGCCGCCATCCCGGCGTTTAAAGTACCACAAGACCCGCAGTACACCTCCTAAAAGGACGACCAATTAAAAAAAAATTAAAAAAAAGAAGTAAACCAACAGACTAAAAAGAGGGAAAACGCACTCACTCGCGCCAGCACACCCCACTCTCCTGCAAACTCACTCAACACATGCGCACAGAAAGAGAGAGAGATGCAGAGCTTGTGCAGAGGAGGGGGACGCGAGGAACGGGATTAAGAACCGCTGCTTTAGAACATTGATTTTGAAACTTGTGAATCCATTAGAATCGTTAGAAGACAAAATTGTGATTCATTTATGAATAGATTTTTACATGCACCCCTAGTTTTCTCTTCCTTTTCTCTAAAGCAGCACAGCATGGCCTCGCCCCCTTTCTTGCGTGTTCCCGGGGACAGGGTTTATCAGGGTTTGTGAAGTCACGAACCCGGGAAGTAGCTCGTTGTAGTCCCTACGAGACATTTTTGTAGGCATTAAACTGCCATCATTTTAAAAGACGATATCTCTGTTTGCATTGAACTTTCAACTTCGTAACTTTGCAGATATTGTTTATGCTCAAACAGCAACATTACACACAAACTAACGTTAAAAAAGTGAAATCGCAATCAACCACCCCTTTAAAACTGCAAGCAGGACAAAGCATAATACTGAACAATTTAACACCAAGTAAACGTCTCAGGTTACGTATGTAACCATGGTTCCCTGAGTAGGGAACAATACACTACGTCCTCTAGGTGTTGCTATGGGGAACGCCTCGACGTGACCCGTGTCTGAAGCATACATTCAAAACAACAACAACACATTGGCCGGCAACAGCCTATGACGTCACTACCGGTGCGACCACAGTATATAGAGGCACCGGGAGAACACGTCATTCGCTTCTTCGTCTGAAGCTTGCGTCCGAAGCATGGCAAGGAAACTAGAGGACGTAGTGTCTCGATTCCCTACTCAGGGAACCATGGTTACATTTGTAACCTGAGACGTTCCCTTTCAAGGGCACTTCGAACTGCATCCTCTAGGGGTCACTATGGGGAACGGTATACCCACACCACCATGCTGAGGGGAGTGCATGCCAAACCACAGGCGAGCACTAAATACCAACTCTACCAAAGCTTTAAGGGAGTTGCCCCTGGGACCGTTAGATGGCTGTCAGTGACATTATCCCCAATGGCCAAAGGCCTAAGCTACATAAACTTACCTGTTAGGGCCAGGACTCCTGGGCCCAGGGTAGAGTTCAAAGGCTTGGAATCAGGAAGAGATTCCTTTAAGGGGATACGACCAAGCTTCTAGAATCGTAACTAGGTCTTGGCCTGTCACCCAGGGGGCTACCGCTTGCTCTGCATGAGCTTGCTGAAGGAACTGTCTCAACAGACCCCTAGTAGCAACACCCTGTTAAAGTAGGTATCACTGAGGATACATAGGTAGAGTGGTGCCCAAGGTGGAACCTGGGCCTGACTGACTCAAAGAAAGGCCACGAAGCCGCAGCACGTAACCCCTACCATACAGGATCTTTAGAAAGAACGCAAAATGCTTGATGTGCGAACTTACCACAGCGTGGATTTTAGGAAGTGCATAGAGACTTTGCGTGCGCACTTACCATAACATGGATTTTACTGAGATACTGTTGCTAAGGGGCCCAAGATACTGTTTACCAGACAGACCTGGAGACATTATGTGACCGTGGCACTCTGAGGGAGCAGTCCATAGCATATACAGAGCGTACATAGATGGAAATGGTGCATCCCATAGAACAATCCGTCATATGAGGAGTCACCAACTCATCATCATGGTCATAAGCCTGGTCTGGCTAGTAGTAAGTTACCTAGCTGAGGGAGCATAGCACCCAGCTCTCAGCCGAGAGGGGGAGGCAGATGCTCAACCTACAGCATGTTCGTAGAAATCCTG
>NW_015544316.1:104239-108205 GCF_001515605.1 Sinocyclocheilus anshuiensis | reverse complement strand
ATCATTTTAAACATTTTAAAAGACGATATCTCTGTTTGCATTGAACTTTCAACTTCGTAACTTTGCAGATACTCAAACAGCTTACATTTGTAACCTGAGACGTTCCCTTTCAAGGGCACTTCGAACTGCATCCTCTAGGGGTCACTATGGGGAACGGTATACCCACACCACCATGCTGAGGGGAGTGCATGCCAAACCACAGGCGAGCACTAAATACCAACTCTACCAAAGCTTTAAGGGAGTTGCCCCTGGGACCGTTAGATGGCTGTCAGTGACATTATCCCCAATGGCCAAAGGCCTAAGCTACATAAACTTACCTGTTAGGGCCAGGACTCCTGGGCCCAGGGTAGAGTTCAAAGGCTTGGAATCAGGAAGAGATTCCTTTAAGGGGATACGACCAAGCTTCTAGAATCGTAACTAGGTCTTGGCCTGTCACCCAGGGGGCTACTGCTTGCTCTGCATGAGCTTGCTGAAGGAACTGTCTCGACAGACCCCTAGTAGCAACACCCTGTTAAAGTCGGTATCAGTGAAGATACATAGGTAGAGTGGTGCCCAAGGTGGAACCTGGGCCTGACTGACTCAAAGAAAGGCCACGAAGCCGCAGCACGTAACCCCTACCATACAGGATCTTTAGAAAGAACGCAAAATGCTTGATGTGCGAACTTACCACAGCGTGGATTTTAGGAAGTGCATAGAGACTTTGCGTGCGCACTTACCATAACATGGATTTTACTGAGATACTGTTGCTAAGGGGCCCAAGATACTGTTTACCAGACAGACCTGGAGACATTATGTGACCGTGGCACTCTGAGGGAGCAGTCCATAGCATACACAGAGCACACAAAGATGGAAATGGTGCATCCCATAGAACAATACTTCTGAGAAGTCACCAACTCATCATCATGGTCATAATGCTGGTCTGGCTAGCAGTAAGTTACCTAGCTGAGGGAGCATAACACCCAGCTCTCAGCCAAGAGGGGGAGGCAGATGATCGACCTACAGCATGTTCGTAGAAACCCTGAAGGGTAAACGTACTGCAAGCTTAGCCAAAAAACTCAGAGTATCAGGGAGGCAGAAGAAGGGCCTGGTTCGCCTGATGTTGCTGGTTCCAGGTGCTCTGGGAAACAGAGAACTCAACTCTCAACATGAGAGGAGAACTTTTTAATTTCAGAAAAAGGGGTAGCGTGCTCATGGGCAACCCTCTAAATGAGGGGAGCACTGCTAAAGTCCACCACGAGAACAGCCCACGGAGCGGGGAATTCAACTCCTCTGAAGGGGAGGGAACTTGAATGCTCGGAAGGAAGCAGCATGCTCATAAATAACCCTCTACAGTGAGGGGAGCGATGCTGACTATATTAAAGGCATTGCATTGTAACCCCAATCCAGCCTCGTGCTCTCTACCCGATAGAAAGCATGGGTCCTGCTTTAACCAGACCCGCAGAGCCTGGAAACAACAGGGCCCAAACATGCATGGAGAGCTGTTTCTCCTCAGAGCCAGAGCACTCAGGAAGAGTTTCCACAGAAACGCCGCTCACTCATACCTCAGGGAACCCAGTGTACTCAGACCCACTCCACAGAGGTGTGACTGGCTCACCATGATGGCAGTACGACGCAACTAGCGGACTGCAGAGTGAAGTAAAGCCGCTCGATGCCTCAACAAGAGGAGCTCCATTCAGAGAAAGGATATCCTGACACAGGAAGCCCCTCGGGGCGAACATGGGTATGGTGTCCCAGTCAGGGCACCCTTTGAGGCATAAACCCAGCCCGGATGTCCAGGAGGGGGGCATCTCGCAAAGCATACACTCCGAAGAGATCACCAGAAGGAAGGACCCGCAGATCCCAGAATTGCAGAGCTGTAATGGAGACCTGATGACCAAGAAGGCTCCCACAGAAGTCTAACGACTTGGCCCCATGATCCAGAAAGCATGAAACCGGAAACAGGGCTATCATCCAGTCTGGATCCAGTATCGACGAGTGAGGTCTTCACCGTAAAAGTCGATAGCCAAGGCTCTGATTCCAGCAGAGGGGGTTCTCACCGAGGACCTACCCTAGACGAGGACATAAACACACAGGTCCCGGAAACACTGCAAAGAAGGCTCGCAGAAGGATTCACACAACCACCAGCGATTACATTTATTTAAAAATGGATCGTACTCACCCACTATGGTTCATGCGCATGAGCTCCATTCAAGAAGTGAAGCCTGAAGAAGCCTCGAGTCCAGACCATCAGTAAGGTAGTTTCTATGTAAGACATAGAACCAACCAAAACATCATAGGTCCAGCATAAGAGACTGCAGTGCAGGCGCAGGAGATTCCTACCTATGGTGATATGGTTGATGGTGCTTATAGGGGAATTTAGGAAGGGGGAGATGAGGGCAGATGTTAAAACCCCCGAAGGAGGTGAGTAGATGTTTAGGTCTTACTCTGGTCCGGACGAGAGCGTTGAGAACGCCTCGTCTGGATCACCTCCCTCAGGTCTTGCCTACCTCCCTTTGACTCGCACATCCTCCAAGCTCTACCTGCAGGTGGGAGAGGGGCACGAGTCACGACACTAGCCTTCTGTGCCAGGACCCCTGCATTGTTCAGGCTCAGACCTGAACCTTCGTGGAATGAAGGTTTTGAAGGCCGCTGAGAACGCCTTCGCCTCCCTAATCTTCTCGATCACCATTTCGATGGAGGTACCAAAAAGTTCGGAAGGCGAAACCGGAGCATCGAGGAGAAAGCCCTTCTCTTTCTTCATGATATCTGCCAGGTTCACCCACAGATGTCTCTCCGTTACTACCATGGCCGCCATAGATCTGCCCATAGCAGAGGCGGCCTGCTTAGTAGCACAGAGAGCAATATCCGTGGTGCGGCGCAGCTCAGCTACCTTGTCAGGGGAAAGGCCCTCCCCTTTATCCAGGTCTTTCAGCAGATCAGCCTGGTATGCCTGGAGCACCACCATCGTGTGCAATGAAGAGACAGCCTGACCTGCTGCTGTGTATGCCCTGCCATTTAAGCGAGATGTATCCTGAAGGGGCTTACATGGCAAGGAGGGATCCTTGAGAGAGGATGTCTCACCCACAGAGAGATAGCTAGTCAGCGTCTCTTCTATCGGGGGCATCCTCTCATAGCCATTTTCGCGCATTCCCTCAATTTTGGCATAACTCATATGCTGGAACCTATGGATGCAGGAGGAAAATGGCCTCCTCCATTTCTTCTCGATCTCCATATGGAGATCAGGAAGAAAAGGAAGGCTCACTTGAGCTGGGGGGCTATGGTCAGAAAGATAACGCTCGTCGAGATGACCTCGCGACGCCATCTTCCTGGCCTGCTTCCACAGCAAGTCAAGCCTCACCGTGGCGCGTTCCATAACCTCCAATAACTCATCATACGCAGGGCAGGAGGATTGGGAGGGCTCAGTCTCAACTTCTTCGCCCCCCTCATACATCTCCTGCTCTTCCTGGGCAGAACCCAGCAGAGCACTGGCCGCAAATCACACCATCATCATCCAGCGGCTCACCCTCGTCCACGGCCGATGAGCTCGAGAGGGAAAGACCCTCTTTAAGCTCATCGCACAGATCCGCCTGCGATCTAGAGGCCTGCAAGCCCTTCGGGTCCATTCGGGCCAGGCTCGGGCCATTTTTTTTTTTTTTTACAGATCGGACTCGGGCTCATTTAGCTTCTCTCCTTTTATTGTGCCCATATATGCGCAGAGCACACATAGGCTACTGTATGAAATATTGTTATATTGATTATATTATAAACAGGCATATTATACATAGCCTATGCAATACGCAATGCATATACGCACGCATTAGCATACAGGTGACAGCTGACCATGCAGAGCATCAGGGAGAAGTTGGAGCTTGGGGAGTTACTAAAAGTTCCTAATGCTTCGGGAAAAGCTGCATTTTGGAAGAGTTTTGATTTGATTACCACGGCAAACAGTGAGTCAATTGGTCATGTGCAGTGCAGAATCTGCAA
>NW_015544316.1:94944-103494 GCF_001515605.1 Sinocyclocheilus anshuiensis | reverse complement strand
TTCTATAGATATATTTAGCAAGTCTGTGAGGCAAGTATTCGCTGAGTTTCGGTTCATCATTGTGAAGCGCTCCTGACCAAAATTGCAAAAAGCGCATCCTGTATTTATCCTTTATTTTATAAAAGCACAACTTTTGTTGATATTGTGAGTGCACACAAATAAAAGTAGACCCTTTACAGGTCCGAGCGATGTATTACTCTTACCTTTATGAGCAAAAATTACGGCATATTTTACGTTGTTTCCCAAGTTATCGCGCCGGCGCCTCCATGTCCTGTAAAGCACGCTTTAGCTCTGTAAACATTTAAACTAACATTGTTATATGCTTGAACTGTTTTATATCTATAGATTTTAAGTTGTGATGATTTGAGAAGGCTAAATTGATCAAACATGTTCAACTCTCTGTCTGCTGCTGGTCGCTTGGTCGTTACTTTAAAAAACAAAAACGTACATTTAACAAACAAAAAATGCTCCAAACGTTTTTTTCTAAATTAACTTGATAAAAAAACAAAACAGAATATAATCACTTTGACATTACATATAAAACTGAACTATTCTAATAGCTGAAACAGTAGTAAACTTGATAAAAAAACAAAACAGAATATAATCACTTTGACATTACATATAAAACTGAACTATTTTAATAGCTGAAACAGTAGTATAAGCTGTTTTGGGAGAAGGGGGGAAAAAAAGACGGGCTCTGGTCAGACTCGGGCCAAGAATTCTGATGAGCTGTCGGACAAGGGCCGGGCTAGGGCCTGAGCGTCTCGGGCCAGGGCCGGGTTAGGGCCTATATTTGAGGCCCGTGCAGGGCTCTACTGCGATCCCCATGAACTCATTCTCCTCCATGCCTCAGCAGCAGCGGGTCCTGAACCACGGGGAGCAGACAGCTGCCCCTTCAGACATGGGTCACGTCGAGGTGTTCCCCATAGCGACCCCTAGAGGATGCAGTTCGAAGTTCCCTTGAAAGGGAACTCTCTACTATTATGAGATACTTTATCGCAAGAGGTAATTGTTGCAATGTTGGCAGATTTTCAAGCCATTCAAGCCTAACATATTCATTTAACCCCCTGGGGTCTGTGGGTGTTTTGGGGGCCTGGAGAAGTTTTGACATGCCCTGACATTTTAGCTTTTTTCAGATGCTTATAAACATATAAATAGCTAAAGTATGAAAACGATGTATTCAGCACAATAATATGTAAACAGCATGTATGTACATGATTGTGTTTTTGAGAAAGCAACGTTTATGCGTGGTTAGTGAAAAACTAAAATTTTGAAGTCACTGAAATAAGGCCATAAAACACATACAGAACATTTGTTCACAAGACTTTTGAGAACTGGATCTTGTAGCGTAGAGTTTTTGCTTCAAAATGATGTGAAAATCATCTTGTTTACTCAGTCACAGAGAACAATATATTGATTTCTAATTTTCTCTATGATTTTCAGTCTTTGGAAACAGCAAATATTCTGACAGTATGACTATTACGAGCTTCTAGATGATTTTGACGATTATCTTTTTGTCAAAAACAATACTGTATACTGAATGCAGGCTCAAAATAGGATTTCTCCCATTGAGAAAGACATCTCCAGTTTCAGCATTCAATCCCATGAACACGAGCAGCACGATTCAAATCACAGGCAAATAAATCAATGATCCACACAGCAGAGTAACACAGTCTTTGCGTGGAAAGTCGTCCCAGCAGGGTCTCTATAGTGATTTTCCTTGGTAAATAAATACTCATTGGTGTCCACTGAATCCTCCATGGGGCTTTCAGCTCTGAAGTGACAGACAAATATTGACCATAATAATGCTTTGACCATAAATAATGCACTCCAAACCAGATAATTTTCTTTGATTGTCGTTAGTCATCTCCTCTAACTTGTCGTCTGTATTATTTATATGTATGGAGAGGTGAGTCTACTGTATAACATGTGATAAGGTTAAAAAAAAAATACTTTTTTTCAGCATATTTATGCCAGTCAGTGACAAATGGAGGAAAACAAACAGACAGATGTACTTAGATGAATGCAAATATTCTTATCAACTGATAATTGAAAAAGGGAAAATGTGGTTAATGCCTGCTCTGAACAAAATTGATTTGTGCATGATGATATTCTTATTCATTTTTGCAAAGTGGTTTTAATTAAGCGACCAATTTAAATTGGAGGACAAATAGTTCCTCTTGTGAGTTAGGAAATCTGTTAATTTCACTCTTGTGTAATAGGCAAGAGTAACCTCCTCTTTCACTGGATTTCAATCTAATGGCAAACAAATGTGATACACTCAATAAGAGGTGTAGAGTAATGATCAGGTCATTAAAGAGCCATTATGGTTAATCTGCAATTCCGCATATGCTAAATAGTTTTCCTTCTGTTTTTTACGAGATTCAACGCAGAACAAGAAACAAGCAGCTATTTAAAGCATAAGGAAAATATCAATGTTGCCAAACTCTCTGCACAAAGATGCCCAAAAAAACAAGCATATATACATAAGTTTTGTTTATATTATTATGTATTTTGATTCTGCCGTTCCTCCTGACGGATTGAATTTCTACAGTAGAAGTGTACATTTTGTACTTTTCATTGCAGGGTAATGTACTGTAAAAACGACAAAAGCTGCAATGATGCATCTGCTCCGAGAGACAGTTCAAACCCGCACCTGTCACAAAGGAAATGTTTGTGTACTTTTTTACACTTTGAGGCGATATACAACTAGCTTCCATTTTGCACTATCAAAGTGCTGACAAAGTAATGCATTTCCTTCTAAAATAAAGAGTAGTAGCTACCCAAATATCTCAAATTGAGGATTTGAACAAGATATTGATACTTAAAATAAAAAAAAAACACTGTTCATAAAAGGATCCTGGAAATAAATAAATAAATAAATATGAAGTTATGCAAATCTTCCCACACAGTGACGTAGACATGTGGGGGCGTGTTTAAATGAGGCGTTTTAGGAGGGCGTGGACGAGTCTTAACTTTTATAAAGAATATCTCTTTAGTTTTTGGAACTTTAGGGATCCTATCTATACACAAACAGCTTGTAACACTCCAAAGAGAAAGGAAAACTTGAAAGTTCATCATATGACCCCTTTAAAATTAACCAGCAAAGCAAAATGGCTATTAAAACGTAAAATAAATGAGGACTTTAGATAAATATTTTCCTTATACATTCATATAAATCTTAACCCAAAATATATGGACATATTATGTGTCACATATTATGTGATTATCCATAAATATAATGTCTTGAATTGAATGAATGTTGGACTGCTTTTAGAAGTGTCATAGTAATCAACATGCGGGGCATATCATGACATCATATCATGATGTCTTGTATATAAAGTGAGCTGTGATGGATCAGTCTAAAAATAACTTCTCTGCCAGTTTCTACTTTCACAGGTGCCTCTTTGTCTAAAGACAATGGGAATGAATAGAATATGTTGGCTGAGAAGATTCATGAGATTACAGACAGCTGATAGATGGCAAAGGGTCCATTTCTGTGTGGTGAAAGGAAAGCATTGAGCACATCTACAGATGTACACAGCAAAGGACACACCGCAGCAGTCGCAATATTGTTATTTTGGCAATAAAAGGCCAGTTATCATGGGCTAAACAGATAAATAAATGTTCCATGATGTTGAAAATGGCATAGAACAAGTGTAAGGTCATAATGACATTAACCCTGTTGTTCATCTAAGACAGATGTAAATCCATGCATAATGTGTTTTATTCTCTTGATTTCAGTTCTGCAACAGTTCTCATTTTACTTGCAAAAGCAAAGAGCAATGTAATTATTCAGGGTGTTTGCTAAGACTAGGTACTATCGCTCATACTTTGGGTTAGTGATTTAACCTTTAATGATGACCTTGATGCAAACATGTCAAGTGAGAATATTTCCATCCTCTTTTGCTCTTGCTTCTTGGTTGTGCTTTAGCACTGTTCAGTGACAAAGGTAAGCCCATATACAGCCTCCCCATGTTTCAACAATCCGTCTTACCTGTCAAAGAGATAATCTTCTCTCCCCTCATTCGGAATCCTAGTCGACATTTTACATCAGAGGGCTGGCTGATAAATGCTTCGGTTTAACTTAGAAACTTTTGATTACAACCCCCTCAAAGACCTGCATTATGAGCAGAAGCCAAGATGGAATATGCACTCTCACACTGGCTGTAATATCCAGGAGTGATGTGTTTGTTATGCCTCAGTACCTCTTTATATGATTTATGACTGGCTGATAAATGAAACATATATGTGAGCTCTCGTCTTATTGCGGTAATGTTAGGTCTAGAGCCTTTTGGCCAGAGGGTTATGGTGTGCTTTGTGGGAAGGCTTTTACATAAAAACTGTGGTTTATTCCAGCATTTCTGGGAAAATACCATAGTGAAGGCCAAAGAGAGTGAGTGAGTTAGATGTACTAATGCACAAGGTATATTACTTAAGTTTTCTGGAAAATAGCATAGTTGTTGACATCTTTTTTAACCAGAACCTACTTTAAATGTTGACGCCAACTTTGTTATCCAAAGTAAGGAGTTGCTTCTGTTTTACATGTATTTAAAGTTGCATATCAAAGCTTTAAATAAGTCCAACACTGTGTTTTAATGAACAATATTGTCCATTATGTGGAAAACTTAATAGCACAAGCATACATACTGTATGTATATATACACATATACATATACATACACTGAACAAAATTATAAACGCAACACTTTTGTTTTTGCCCCCATTTTTCATGAGCTGAACTCAAAGATCTAAGACTTTTTCTAGCCATCAATAAAATGCACCTGTGTTCGTTGTCCATAACATACGCCTGCCCATACCATAACCCCACCGCCACCATGGGCTCCACAATCCACAACGTTGACATCAGCAAACCGCTCATCCACACGACGCCATACACGCTGTCTGCCATGTACAGTGAAAACCGGGATTCATCTGTTAAGAGAACACCTCTCCGAAGTGCCAGACGCCATCGAATGTGAGTGAGGTGTATGGATTATCTCGGCAAAGGAGAAGTGCTCACTAACACTGATTTAGACAGATCTGTGAACAATATTTGAGAGAAATAGGCCTTTTGTGTACATAGAAAAAGTCTTAGATCTTGGAGTTCAGCTCATGACAAATGGGGGCAAAAACAAAAGTGTTTTTATAATTTTGTTCAGTATACATGGCAATGTAGTGGTCAGGAGTTTGAAAATTAGCAATAATAAGAGAAATCCTATAGTCGACTATGCCACCCGGAATACACCAGTACATAACAGCCCTAAGCAAAGGGACACAGGTTCGTTGCGAAAGGCAGGGTGAGCATAATGATAGACCGATATAAAACAAAATCACTTTAACATACAATTAATAAAAAGCACATACAACACGTCACACAAGGTCTCAATACAATCACACGTCTTTACCAGTAACTTACAAAACAAGTACAATACAATAAGATAACAAAATAAAGAGGGAGGTGGCCAGCAAAGACCCTCAGATTTCTACCCCACACTCAATACCCATGACACACACTCGTGAAAAATCAAAAATATTAAACAGCACTCCATGTGGACACGCAGTACAAGGTACCATGACCAACCACCAAACAATACAAAATATAACGGACGGACCCAGAAGAATTCCAGACAGACCAAAACAGAGTAGAGCAGAGCAGAGCAGAGCAGAGGTGCAGTCAGTTACTTGAGGTTCGTTAGGCTTCAATTGAGATAATTGGAAACCCCTGGATGTGCAATCAAACCTGCTGGACATTGAACAAAAAAGTTATGCATAAAAACTTGAAAACAAACTTTAAACTCCCCATACCTACCGAGAAAACAGTACAATGCTGCAATACACATGGTCGCTCACCACGCAGGATTTCAGCTACTTGCAGGCCCATATCTAAAAACAAACAAGTTAATAAGCCTCGCTATTTAACAGGCAAAAAGGCATTTTAAAACAGGGACCAACCTGAAAACTGGCCAACAGCCAGCACACGACAGACAGGAGGATAACCCAACTGCTAGCACTCATTCAAAACTCCACATGTCACAAAGGGGCAGTACCAAGGATGATGCATCCCTATATATATATATATATATATATATATACCGATGCTGTTAGGCCTTCTTTTAGGAGTTCTCAGTTCCCATTCAATCATCACTAATATTTACCGATGTTTTGTTTAAATATAGCTATATTTTTCTTGTTGCAGAGTAGTTCTCCCACAGTGAAGAATCGGTTGACTTTGTCATATCTAGGAGTTATTGCGGGGTCATGACATGTTTTTTTTTCTTTTCTTTTCACAATTGCCTCTTTATTGTCATTCATCCATGTGCATATGTGGGGGAGCACAATGTCGTTCCACGTACAGGTCTTGCAGCAATATTTATATAAGAATTGCAATCATTTGCGTAGGTAGACAGTTTAATATTTTAGAATTTGTATAGACTATAATATTTTAAAATACAATAGATCCTGCAATGTAATCCATCACATATACATTCATGAATGAATATATATAACTGGAGTCAGTTTCGCTTACACAATGTTTAACACATTTTATTTCCTAAAATTCTGTTGTGTGTAGAATTAATGAATCTTACTTAGAAACAGCCCAACAACTTAGCACAGTTTTTTTATTTTTTCACAATATTTTTTTTCAAAGCATTTACTGTTATTTTAAAGATTTATATCATATATATCATATATATTAGAAGTAATTTAAAGTGAAAAAAATGGAAATTGTTAGTCAGTCTGTTTTTTTTTTTTTGTCAGTTTGTTTGTTTGT
This sequence comes from Sinocyclocheilus anshuiensis, assembly GCF_001515605.1. Taxonomy (NCBI): domain Eukaryota; kingdom Metazoa; phylum Chordata; class Actinopteri; order Cypriniformes; family Cyprinidae; genus Sinocyclocheilus; species Sinocyclocheilus anshuiensis. Next base: position 96,719 of record NW_015544316.1, on the reverse strand, counting down.
TTATGTATTTATTTTCCGTTGTATGCATAACTGTAATCTTAGAACTTCTATCTTAGAACATAAGAATCAAGCATTAAAATGTGCCATGGTATGTTCATTTTGGGTTAATAATAATAATAATAATAATAACAACAACAACAACAACATTGGTTTTGTGAAAAAGTAGTGGCCTTATTCATGGAAAGTTTGCTCTAGATATATTGTGAAGCTGTAAGGTTTGTGGGACAGTGACTGTAATATATTTTGGCTGTAACTGTATGCTGAGTGGGACTTTGTGATTAGCCACAGCCTGTGACTTAAATAATTTAATGCATCTTAGTGGTTAATTTCAATGCCTTGCTAAAGATGTTGCAGATGTCACACTCGCTTGTCCTCATTGGAATGGGAAGGGAAGTGGACATTACGAATTAGCATACAAAAGAGGACAAAAGAGGAGATTCCTTAGGACATGTTAATTCTAGAGTTAATTCTATTTACACTCTCAGTGGCTCTTGAGGTTTAATTGGAGCTGAGCCCTTATAAATCTACAGCCGGCAGTTAAGGAGGGTGATGTGTTTTAGAAAACATCGCACTGGTCTTCAGGCCTAGAAAGTGTATGTTTGTACACATTGTGTGGGATAACCATGCTAAAATGTTTTGCATTAGATAACAAAACATCAAAATAAATGGCAAATGTTGCAATAGTTTTTTTTGTTTTTTTTTAAGATGTAAGGGAGGCATTTTTGCTCAATGATGTTTAATCACGTGCTCTGACATTGATTTTTAATCGTATATGCAGGCACTGGACTAAAAATACATTCAGTCAGTCATCGCTCCCAAAAAGAATTCAACGGGTCATCTTGTTAATGCTATAAATTAATTACAACAATAAAATAAAATTTCATCATGAACATCCAAATATCACATTAAATCACGGACATTCCAAAATTACATTTCCCTTACATTCAACTTCCAAAAGTGCATTCATCTTTGCCATGTCACATTCATTTAGTTGACTACCCAGTCAACACGTGAGATCATGCGATGATCACAGTGACATCACACAATCCTCATACTGTGATCCTCACGGTGTGAGTAGTATATGAAATCATTGTGAGTTCACACGATCCTCATACTGTGATCTCAGGACCCCAAAACTTTTTCTAGCTGCCCCACTTGCGCCTGATAGTGCTATGTGTCTTTCACAATGCCCTTGAATCAAAAGAACTGAATAGTTGTACATAAAATAATAGTAAATAAATCAATAATAAAACAAAACCTGACATGCATCTCTCCTTCACATTGTGACCACACCATGAGAATCGTGTGAGCTCATGGTGACATCATTGTGAGATCAAATTGTTGACTGGGTAGTGCTATACGCTGTATTAACAAAAACATTAATGGCATAAATAATTTTACTTTACTTTTACTTTTAGTCATTTAGCAGACGCTTTTATCCAAAGCGATTTACAAATACAAAAAAGTAATTAAAACTAAAAGCTAAAACTCTATATACTATATATATGCACATTTAAGAAAATAAAATAAATTAAATAAAAATGACAAATGCATACATTTCAAAACTAAACATTTAAATGAAAACAAAAAAATAAAGCTAAAAACAATTCAAAATATTAAAAGAGCAAAAGGTATGAGTATAATAATGATTCTAACATAACACTAAGCCAAACACCAAAAAACAACTACATATGTATAGCCACACACATACATATACATATACAGGTGCATCTCAATAAATTAGAATGTCGTGGAAAAGTTCATTTATTTCAGTA